>NC_069506.1:304147604-304277604 GCF_027579735.1 Bombina bombina | reverse complement strand
CGATCTTCTCCACAGGCAACCACATCTCAGTCAACCACATACCCGAACTCCACTGGACTGACCATCACTGTATACACTTCTCCTTCAACAAAACCCACCACGCACCTCCGGCATCACCACCCGCCCCGCAGAAACTGGAACAACTTCACCCAAAAACAACTGCACTCCACCCTGATCAAGTCCCCCCCAGTGACCTCCACTGACGCCAACTCCTCCGCCCGCCACCTACATTGCTGGATCACAGACTGCACAAATACCCTCACCCCCCTCAAGAAATCGTCCAGTCGCCAGCCCACCAACAAGGCCAGCTGGTTCACCCCCACCCTCCAGGACTCCAAACGCCACTGCAGACAATTAGAGAGAACATGGAGATCCAGCAAGTCCCCCTCGGACAAATCCGCCTTCAAAGAAGCTGTCACCACCCATTACCACCTCATCAAAACCACAAAGAAAACCGCTATCCTAGACAGAATCCATGCCAAAACCCACAACAGCAAGGAGCTGTTCACAGTCATCAAGGAATTCATCAAACCAAACAGTGATACTAACGACATCCCACCCTCCCAGGACCTCTGCGACAACATCGCTACTTACTTCCACCACAAGATCATCAACATCTACGACAGCCTTGAGCTCCAGAACTCACCACTCACCGCCGATCCACCCACCCCCACCTTACCCAAACCCACCACCCGCCACCATCTACGGACCACGGAGGACACACTCAGAATCATGAAATCTATCCACTCCGGAGCACCCTCAGACCCATGCCCGCACCACGTATACATCAAAGCGGGTTTTACCCTCTCCCACAAACTCTGCCTCACCATAAACTGCTCCATCAAAACTGGCACCTTCCCAGAGGACTGGAAGCATTCAGAGCTGAAACCCATGCTGAAGAAACCCACAGCTGACCCCATGTCATACTCTGCAAGGGAGCAGGTTCAGGAGTAAGGAGCTGTTGTGCAGAGGTGTCAGGTTTTGGGGTTAATGTTGTGTTTTGTCTGCGTAAGTCTTTCCTTTTAGGCATAATTAAACAGGTACAACATTTTAGGAAATAATGGAAATGGTTTTATTTATAGGATAAAGCAATTTAGAGATATGCAATTAGATAAGACAAAGTCCATAGGTTGTAGTATAAGGCAGGAATACAGTTCTTTGTAATAACAGGCAGGAATACATAGCTTTGTAATAACAAACAGGATATTTGCATATGCTGTAGACTGGAACTGTGTAATAACACTCAGGAAAGCAGGGCTTTGTAATAACAAGCAGGAATGCAGAGCTTTGTAATAACAAACATGGTATTTGCATATGCTGTAGACTGGAACTGTGTAATAATACTCAGGAAAGCAGGGCTTTGTAATAACAAGCAGGAATGCAGGGCTTTGTAATAACAAACAGGATATTTGCATATGCTGTAGACTGGAACTGTGTAATAATACTCAGGAAAGCAGAGCTTTGTAATAACAAACAGGATATTTGCATATGCTGTAGACTGGAACTGTGCAATAACACTCAGGAAAGCAGGGCTTTGTAATAACAAGCAGGAATGCAGGGCTTTGTAATAACAAGCAGGAATGCAGGGCTTTGTAATAACAAACAGGATATTTGCATATGCTGTAGACTGGAACTGTGTAAAAACACTCAGGAAAGCAGGGCTTTGTAATAACAAACAGGATATTTGCATAGATTGCAATTGGAACTTTGTAGAAACAAACAGGATATTTGCATAGACTGCAATTGGAACTTTGTAGTATCAGGAAACAAGCAAGCAAAAGTACCTGAGTCAGTCCTTAGGAAAGAGAGTTTTAGGCAAGATCAATTGCCAGGAAATCAGTCCCAAAAATGAAACACAGTGCCAAGGGATTATCCAGAAGAGTAGTCAGTAATTGAAGCAGAAATCAGGAACCAGGAAATCCAACAAATCTGTATTTCACACAGGATACAGGAGCAGAGAGTCTTTCAGAGTATAACTCTCAATGTGAAAGAACCAAATTGCAAACAAACCTCCCAGATAAAGCAGGCTGCTGATTAAATGATTTCTTTCAGCTGGCAAGCAGGTGGAGCCAGAGAGCCAAAGTTGCAGCAAACAGAAAAACACAATATTAATTTCCTGTGATCAAGCCATCTGGTGGCATAGTGGTAAAACAACAGGCTGGGAAATAACAGCTGCAGAAATGGAGACAGGTCAATTCCAGCCTGAACCCTGACAGTACCCCCTCCTCAAGGACGACCTCTGGGCAGACTTGGCATTCTCATATAACTCCAAATCTTTGATGCGTACAAAGTGCCATCAGAGGCATATGCACAATCAGAGGGTTTTTTCTTTTTTGAAGGGCTCTTCGGGAGAGGATTCTGGGGACTGGAATTAGTATAGAGGGCCCCAACAGGACTGATCTTTGGTTTCAGTGCAGTTCTAGGCTTGTAGGTTCTGGAGAGGTGGGTCTGAGGTAGAGGTGGTAAAGGACCTTTTGATTGCACAGCAGTTTGAAGCACTGTCCCTCCAGTGTCAGAATCAGTATCATCTTCAATGGTAGAATAGTTAGACATCTCCTCTGGAAAGCACAAAGATAAGAATGTAGCTGGATCTGGTAGGAAAATCTCTGGATTCATAGTACTAGGATTCTGTGGATGACATGTTAGTACTTCACAGGAATCAGAGTCTTTGAAAGGTGCAGTCCTAGGCTGATCAAATTGGGGATGTAAAATAGAACCCATGCAGAGCTCATCTCCAGAGGAATCCGAAGTGGGATCACAGTTTGACTCCCTCTCTGTAGCCTGTCCATTTTATAACTCAGGATTTAGAGGTGGAGACCGCGGAACAGACTTCTTAGGGGGTCTCACTGGACAATAGGATATTACATGCCCAGTAGCTCCACAATAGAAACATAAGCCATTATTTCTCCTTCTGGCCATTTCATCAGTGGTAAGAGGGGTTGAAATCCTCCTTTTGATTGATAAGGATACAACCTTTGGGGTAGTGGGCACAGGAGTAGGAGTGCCAAACCCAACATTTTTTTTATTGAAAAAGTATTTCAGGCTATCCTGTAAAGTCTGGAATCCCGCAGTGAAATCTTGGATAAGTGACTTCAATGCATCTGGAAGAGATTTTAGAAGTTGGTTAAGTTGTAGTAGATGAGAGTCCACAGACAAAATTCTCTCTTACACTCCAGTAAAGAGTGAATCACCTCTGCAAGCTCCAATTTAAGGCTTTCACATTCTGTCATACTCTGCAAGGGAGCAGGTTCAGGAGTGAGGAGCTGTTGTGCAGAGGTGTCAGGCTTTGGGGTTAATGTTGTGTTTTGTCTGTGTGAGTCTTTCCTTTTAGGCATAATTAAACAGGTACAACGTTTTAGAAAATAAAGGAAATGGTTTTATTTATAGGATAAAGCAATGTAGAGATAAGCAATTAGATAAGACAAGCAGGAATGCAAAGCTTTGTAATAACAAACAGGATATTTGCATATGCTGTAGACTGGAACTGTGTAATAACACTCAGGAAAACAGAGCTTTGTAATAACAAGCAGGAATGCAGCGCTTTGTAATAACAAGCAGGAATGCAGGGCTTTGTAATAACAAACAGGATATTTGCATATGCTGTAGACTGGAACTGTGTAATAACACTCAGGAAAGCAGGGCTTTGTAATAACAAGCAGGAATGCAGGGCTTTGTAATAACAAACAGGATATTTGCATATGCTGTAGACTGGAACTGTGTAATAACACTCAGGAAAGCAGTGCTTTGTAATAACAAACAGGATATTTGCATAGACTGCAATTGGAACTTTGTAGAAACAAACAGGATATTTGCATAAACTGCAATTTGGAACTTTGTAGAAACAAACAGGATATTTGCATAGACTGCAATTGGAACTTTGTAGTATCAGGAAACAAGCAAGCAAAAGTACCTGAGTCAGTCCTTAGGAAAGAGAGTTTTAGGCAAGATCAATTGCCAGGAAATCAGTCCCAAAAATGAAACACAGTGCCAAGGGATTATCCAGAAAAGTAGTCAGTAATTGAAGCAGAAATCAGGAACCAGGAAATCTAACAAATCTGTATTTCACACAGGATACAGGAGCAGAGAGTCTTTCAGAGTATCACTCTTAATGTCAAGGCACAGAATTGCAAACAAACCTCCCAGATAAAGCAGGCTGCTGATTAAATGATTTCTTTCAGCTGGCAAGCAGGTGGAGCCAGAGAGCCAAAGTTGCAGCAAACAGAAAAACACAATATTCCTTTCCTGTGATCAAGTCATCTGGTGGTATAGTGGTAAAACAACAGGCTGGGAAATAACAGCTGCAGAAATAGAGACAGGTCCCAGGTTCAATTCCAGGCTGAACCCTGACACCCCATAGATCCTAAAAACTACTGCCCCATCTCTCTACTCCCCTTTCCAGCCAAAGTAATCGAGAAGGCCATTAACGCACAACTTGTTGACCACATCGAGACCAACCACATCTTGGACCCCTCCCAATCTGGTTTCAGGAGCAATCACAGCACCGAGACCGCCATCCTCGCTGCCACAGACAACATCCGTGCCCTGCTTGACCAAGGAGAGACTGCCGCCCTCATCCTTCTAGACCTCAGCCGCATTCAACACTGTAGCCCACAGCGCCTACATGGTGCAGGCATCCGCAATAAGGCCCTGGAATGGATCACCTCCTTCCTCAGCAGCAGAACCCAGAAAGTCAGACTCCCACCCTTCTCCTCCAATCCCACAGCAATCAGCTGCGGCGTACCCCAAGGCTCTTCTCTTAGCCCCACCCTCTCAACATCTACATGACCCCCCTCGCCGCCATCGTCTGACAACACAACCTCAACATCGTCTCCTACGCCGACGACACCCAGTTAATCATCTCACTCACCCGATGTAACATATCTCAGCCTAATATCACTGTCCCTTTAAGACTGTCTTCCCTGCTTCTGACAATCATGCTGGTTTGGGCAGTATTTGCATTCAGCTTGCCTGCCTGATTAATCATTCATGCACCTGATTTCCTCAGCCTCTTTTTAAGTCTTCTCAGGCCTAATGTGCTTTGCATTAACTTTGAAGTTGTGATCCTGAACAGAGGTCTGTGACTGTTTCCTGCATGAATTCAACAAAGTTATTCAAGCTACAGCCTTTCCTATGTCCTATGCTTAAAATCATCAAATCGCAAGTATCCAAATAATTCCATTTTTGTTACCTGGACACTGCTACTTAAACTCTGAACTTTATTATAAATCAAGTATACTTTTGGTTATCATCACTCTCTAATTATAACAACAGCATCTTACTCAGAACTGTATAACTATTCTCTGCAACAAGTTGTCATAGCTGAAATATCCTTCTACAAATATGTTAACATATGCATCTATGTGTTCAGTTAAAAGCTTTCATGTGATTCTCCAATATATGCACAAACAGTAATTGATGCCTTAAACTTTCAACTTGACTAAACCTGTGCTGCTCTGCTTATTACTGACATACAGCTATATATAATATTATGTACTGTGAACCTGCAACAAACCTTAGTTTGCATATATATGCACAAACAGTAATTAATGCATAAAAGTTGCAACTTGTCTATCACCTGTGCTGCTCTGCTTAATTCTGACATACAGCTCTATATAATATTATGTACTGTGAACATGCAACAAACCTTAGTTTGCATCTAAGTCTCAATCTTCTACCAGTTTACTCTAAAGCCTGAACATTCCACATTGCTATATTTTTCTCTCATTAAATCCTGCAGCTACTCCTATTAAGTAACTATAAGTCACAGTGAAGTCAGAATATATTGTATACAAATGTTGCACTCTCCATTTATTCTACAATAACTTCTAGCAACTATGAATCACAGAATATCATCTATCCACGTCCAGGATACTCTTCCCCGGGTTAGGGGTCGGTGTCTTCAAATCCCTACCACTGCCCTGAGGGTCTGTGTCCTGAGCACATGTACACCGGATCATGACACCCGAGACCCCACCACCGCCAATAAAAACGTCCACGAAGGACTTACAGCAATCACCACCTGGATGAACAACAACCGTCTCAAACTTAACATTGACAAGACCGAAATCCTCCTCCTCTGACCCACCAAATCTGCATGGGTAACTCCTGGTGGCCCACAGCCCTCGGACACCCTCCAACTCCAAGACACCATGCACAAAATCTAGGCGTCATCCTCGACTCATCACTTTCGTTGGACCTCCAAGTCAACGCCGTCTCTTCGACTTGTTTTCACATACTCCACCTACTGCGAAAAATCTTCAAGTGGATCCCCACCGAAACTAGAAAATCTGTCACCCACACCCTCGTCAGTAGTCGACTGGACTACGGCAATGCACTCTACGCCGGGTCCACTATCAAGCTCCAGAAACTACTCCAACGCATCCAGAACACCTCGGCCAGACTCATCCTCGACATCCCTCACCAAAACCACATCACCGAACACCTAAGGAACCTACACTGGCTCCCCGTCAACAAGAGAATCACCTTCAAGCTCCTAACCCATGCATTCAAGGCCCTCCACAACATCGGTCCTAAATACATCAACCACCGTGTCAATTTCTACACCCCCTCCAGACAACTCTGCCGACCAAGCACTCGCAGTCATCCCCCGCATCAAGAAAAAAAACAGCTGGAGGAAAATCCTTCTCCTATATGGCAGCAAGGTCATGGAACTCCCTCCCGCTGCACCTCAGACAATCCACCTCCCTTACAAACTTGATATTTGCATAGACTGCAATTGGAACTTTGTAGTATCAGGAAACAAGCAAGCAAAAGTACCTGAGTCAGTCCTTAGGAAAGAGAGTTTTAGGCAAGATCAATTGCCAGGAAATCAGTCCCAAAAATGAAACACAGTGCCAAGGGATTATCCAAAAAAGTAGTCAGTAATTGAAGCAGAAATCAGGAACCAGGAAATCTAACAAATCTGTATTTCACACAGGATACAGGAGCAGAGAGTCTTTCAGAGTATCACTCTTAATGTCAAGGCACAGAATTGCAAACAAACCTCCCAGATAAAGCAGGCTGCTGATTAAATGATTTCTTTCAGCTGGCAAGCAGGTGGAGCCAGAGAGCCAAAGTTGCAGCAAACAGAAAAACACAATATTCCTTTCCTGTGATCAAGCCATCTGGTGGTATAGTGGTAAAACAACAGGCTGGGAAATAACAGCTGCAGAAATAGAGACAGGTCCCAGGTTCAATTCCAGGCTGAACCCTGACACCCCATAGATCCTAAAAACTACCGCCCCATCTCTCTACTCCCCTTTCCAGCCAAAGTAATCGAGAAGGCCATTAACGCACAACTTGTTGACCACATCGAGACCAACCACATCTTGGACCCCTCCCAATCTGGTTTCAGGAGCAATCACAGCACCGAGACCGCCATCCTCGCTGCCACAGACAACATCCGTGCCCTGCTCGACCAAGGAGAGACTGCCGCCCTCATCCTTCTAGACCTCAGCCGCATTCAACACTGTAGCCCACAGCGCCTACATGGTGCAGGCATCCGCAATAAGGCCCTGGAATGGATCACCTCCTTCCTCAGCAGCAGAACCCAGAAAGTCAGACTCCCACCCTTCTCCTCCAATCCCACAGCAATCAGCTGCGGCATACCCCAAGGCTCTTCTCTTAGCCCCACCCTCTCAACATCTACATGACCCCCTCGCCGCCATCGTCCGACAACAAAACCTCAACATCGTCTCCTACGCCGACGACACCCAGTTAATCATCTCACTCACCCGATGTAACATATCTCAGCCTAATATCACTGTCCCTTTAAGACTGTCTTCCCTGCTTCTGACAATCATGCTGGTTTGGGCAGTATTTGCATTCAGCCTGCCTGATTAATCATTCATGCACCTGATTTCCTCAGCCTCTTTTTAAGTCTTCTCAGGCCTAATGTGCTTTGCATTAACTTTGAAGTTGTGATCCTGAACAGAGGTCTGTGACTGTTTCCTGCATGAATTCAACAAAGTTATTCAAGCTACAGCCTTTCCTATGTCCTATGCTTAAAATCATCAAATCGCAAGTATCCAAATAATTCCATTTTTGTTACCTGGACACTGCTACTTAAACTCTGAACTTTATTATAAATCAAGTATACTTTTGGTTATCATCACTCTCTAATTATAACAACAGCATCTTACTCAGAACTTTATAACTATTCTATGCAACAAGTTGTCATAGCTGAAATATCCTTCTACAAATATGTTAACATATGCATCTATGTGTTCAGTTAAAAGCTTTCATGTGATTCTCCAATATATGCACAAACAGTAATTGATGCCTTAAACTTTCAACATGACTAAACCTGTGCTGCTCTGCTTATTACTGACATACAGCTATATATAATATTATGTACTGTGAACCTGCAACAAACCTTAGTTTGCATATACATGCACAAACAGTAATTAATGCATAAAAGTTGCAACTTGTCTATCACCTGTGCTGATCTGCTTAATTCTGACATACAGCTCTATATAATATTATGTACTGTGAACATGCAACAAACCTTAGTTTGCATCTAAGTCTCAATCTTCTACCAGTTTACTCTAAAGCCTGAACATTCCACATTGCTATATTTTTCTCTCATTAAATCCTGCAGCTACTCCTATTAAGTAACTATAAGTCACAGTGAAGTCAGAATATATTGTATACAAATGTTGCACTCTCCATTTATTCTACAATAACTTCTAGCAACTATGAATCACAGAATATCATCTATCCACGTCCAGGATACTCTTCCCCGGGTTAGGGGTCGGTGTCTTCAAATCCCTACCACTGCCCTGAGGGTCTGTGTCCTGAGCACATGTACACCGGATCATGACACCCGAGACCCCACCACCGCCAATAAAAACGTCCACGAAGGACTTACAGCAATCACCACCTGGATGAACAACAACCGTCTCAAACTTAACATTGACAAGACCGAAATCCTCCTCCTCTGACCCACCAAATCTGCATGGGTAACTCCTGGTGGCCCACAGCCCTCGGACACCCTCCAACTCCAAGACACCATGCACAAAATCTAGGCGTCATCCTCGACTCATCACTTTCGTTGGACCTCCAAGTCAACGCCGTCTCTTCGACTTGTTTTCACATACTCCACCTACTGCAAAAAATCTTCAAGTGGATCCCCACCGAAACTAGAAAATCTGTCACCCACACCCTCGTCAGTAGTCGACTGGACTACGGCAATGCACTCTACGCCGGGTCCACTATCAAGCTCCAGAAACGACTCCAACGCATCCAGAACACCTCGGCCAGACTCATCCTCGACATCCCTCACCAAAACCACATCACCGAACACCTAAGGAACCTACACTGGCTCCCCGTCAACAAGAGAATCACCTTCAAGCTCCTAAACCATGCATTCAAGGCCCTCCACAACATCGGTCCTAAATACATCAACCACCGTGTCAATTTCTACACTCCCTCCAGACAACTCTGCTGACCAAGCACTCGCAGTCATCCCCCGCATCAAGAAAAAAACAGCTGGAGGAAAATCCTTCTCCTATATGGCAGCAAGGTCATGGAACTCCCTCCCGCTGCACCTCAGACAATCCACCTCCCTTACAAACTTTAGGAAGGACCTCAAGATCTGGCTCTTCGACTGAATCGTCTTCCCTTAGCCCCCCTCTCCCCCCCTCCCATAGCGCCTTGAGACCCTCACAGGTGATTAGTTTGCTCTTTACAAGTACCCAATAGAATAGAATAGGATAAACTGGAAAAAAATAACACTTATCGCTTCCATGCTAACCTGACAGGAGTTAAACCTACAGCACTAACCCGAAGGTAGGTATGAACATTTTATATTCTTATATTCACAAAGAAGAAAATTTTCTTTTTATTTTTAAATAGATATTTCTATATATAGCCGATGTAATTTTTGTAACATATATATATATATCATTATATATAGCTATAGATATTTAAAGAAATATATAGGAATATCTATTTAAAAATACATATAACATTTTCTCCTTTGTGAAGAACATTGAAATGTAAAATATTTACACTACATACACCGTAAAACACATTACTAAATATTAAATATGAATAAAAAATATTTTTTCTTATTTTCAGGTATTTGAGTATTTGAGTGGAAAGTACTTCAAAGTATATATACATATGTATATGTTTTTATATGTGTATATACACATATAAACAAACATATATATACACACACACACACACACACATATATATATATATATACATTATTGCCCTTCCATTCAAATACCTTGTCATGTAACATATACCTTTTAACCATATATATATATATATATATAAATATTTTTGTATTAGATGATGCATGTATGAGTTTAACTTATGTTTAAATGTATTTATGTTATTTCTTTTAGCCATAACCCTTTATGCAAGGTTTTCAGTAGAGTTAACCTGATAAGCGCAAATTTACGGCTAGATTTAGAGTTTTGTCGGTAATGACCCGCGTAGCTAACGCTGGCTTTTTTCCCCCCGCACCTTTCAAATCCCTACCACTGCCCTGAGGGTCTGTGTCCTGAGCACATGTACACCGGATCATGACACCCGAGACCCCACCACCGCCAATAAAAACGTCCACGAAGGACTTACAGCAATCACCACCTGGATGAACAACAACCGTCTCAAACTTAACATTGACAAGACCGAAATCCTCCTCCTCTGACCCACCAAATCTGCATGGGTAACTCCTGGTGGCCCACAGCCCTCGGACACCCTCCAACTCCAAGACACCATGCACAAAATCTAGGCGTCATCCTCGACTCATCACTTTCGTTGGACCTCCAAGTCAACGCCGTCTCTTCGACTTGTTTTCACATACTCCACCTACTGCGAAAAATCTTCAAGTGGATCCCCACCGAAACTAGAAAATCTGTCACCCACACCCTCGTCAGTAGTCGACTGGACTACGGCAATGCACTCTACGCCGGGTCCACTATCAAGCTCCAGAAACGACTCCAACGCATCCAGAACACCTCGGCCAGACTCATCCTCGACATCCCTCACCAAAACCACATCACCGAACACCTAAGGAACCTACACTGGCTCCCCGTCAACAAGAGAATCACCTTCAAGCTCCTAAACCATGCATTCAAGGCCCTCCACAACATCGGTCCTAAATACATCAACCACCGTGTCAATTTCTACACCCCCTCCAGACAACTCTGCCGACCAAGCACTCGCAGTCATCCCCCGCATCAAGAAAAAAACAGCTGGAGGAAAATCCTTCTCCTATATGGCAGCAAGGTCATGGAACTCCCTCCCGCTGCACTTCAGACAATCCACCTCCCTTACAAACTTTAGGAAGGACCTCAAGATCTGGCTCTTCGACTGAATCGTCTTCCCTTAGCCCCCCTCTCCCCCCCTCCCATAGCGCCTTGAGACCCTCACAGGTGATTAGTTTGCTCTTTACAAGTACCCAATAGAATAGAATAGGATAAACTGGAAAAAAATAACACTTATCGCTTCCATGCTAACCTGACAGGAGTTAAACCTACAGCACTAACCCGAAGGTAGGTATGAACATTTTATATTCTTATATTCACAAAGAAGAAAATTTTCTTTTTATTTTTAAATAGATATTTCTATATATAGCCGATGTAATTTTTGTAATATATATATATATATCATTATATATAGCTATAGATATTTAAAGAAATATATAGGAATATCTATTTAAAAATACATATAACATTTTCTCCTTTGTGAAGAACATTGAAATGTAAAATATTTACACTACATACACCGTAAAACACATTACTAAATATTAAATATGAATAAAAAATATTTTTTCTTATTTTCAGGTATTTGAGTATTTGAGTGGAAAGTACTTCAAAGTATATATACATATGTATATGTTTTTATATGTGTATATGCACATATAAACAAACATATATATACACACACACACACACACATATATATATATATATATATATATATATATATACATTATTGCCCTTCCATTCAAATACCTTGTCATGTAACATATACCTTTTAACCATATATATATATATATATATATATATATATATATATATTAATATTTTTGTATTAGATGATGCATGTATGAGTTTAACTTATGTTTAAATGTATTTATGTTATTTCTTTTAGCCATAACCCTTTATGCAAGGTTTTCAGTAGAGTTAACCTGATAAGCGCAAATTTACGGCTAGATTTAGAGTTTTGTCGGTAACGACCCGCGTAGCTAACGCTGGCTTTTTTTCCCCCGCACCTTTTAAATACCGCTGGGATTTAGAGTTCACAGAAGGGCTGCGTTAGGCTCCAAAAAGGGAGCGTAGAGCATATTTACCGCCATTGCAACTCTCAATACCAGCGGTGCTTACGGACGCGGCCAGCTTCAAAAACGTGCTCGTGCACGATTCCCCCATAGAAAACAATGGGGCAGTTTGAGCTGAAAAAAAACCTAACACCTGCAAAAAAGCAGCGTTCAGCTCTTAACGCAGCCCCATTGTTTCCTATGGGGAAACAGTTTCTAAGTCTGCACCTAACACTCTAACATGTACCCCGAGTCTAAACACCCCTAACCTTACACTTATTAACCCCTAATCTGCTGCCCCCGCTATCGCTGACCCCTGCATATTTTTTTAACCCCTAATCTGCCGCTCCGTACACCGCCGCAACCTACATTATACCTATGTACCCCTAATCTGCTGCCCCTAACACCGCCGACCCCTATATTTATTAACCCCTAATCTGCCCCCCACAACGTCGCCGCCAGCTACCTACAATAATTAACCCCTAATCTGCCGACCGGACCTCACCGCTACTCTAATAAATGTATTAACCCCTAAAGCTAAGTCTATCCCTAACCCTAACACCCCCCTAAGTTAAATATAATTTAAATCTAACAAAATAAATTAACTCTTATTAAATAAATTATTCCTATTTAAAGCTAAATACTTACCTGTAAAATAAACCCTAATATAGCTACAATATAAATAATAATTATATTGTAGCTATTTTAGGAATAATATTTATTTTACAGGCAACTTTGTAATTATTTTAACCAGGTACAATAGCTATTAAATAGTTAAGAACTATTTAATAGCTACCTAGTTAAAATAATTACAAAATTACCTGTAAAATAAATCCTAACCTAAGTTACAATTAAACCTAACACTACACTATCAATAAATTAATTAAATAAAATACCTACAATTATATCTAACACTACACTATCAATAAATTAATTAAATAAAATACCTACAAATAAATACAAATAAATAAACTAACTAAAGTACAAAAAATAAAAAAAGCTAAGTTACAAAAAATAAAAAAATTAAAAATATTACAACAATTTTAAGCTAATTACACCTACTCTAAGCCCCCTAATAAAATAACAAAGCCCCCCAAAATAAAAAAATGCCCTACCCTATTCTAAAATTAAAATATAAAAGCTCTTTTACCTTACCAGCCCTTAAAAGGGCCTTTTGCGGGGCATGCCCCAAAGAATTCAGCTCTTTTGCCTGTAAAAATAAACACAATACCCCCCACAACATTACAACCCACCACCCACATACCCCTAATCTAACCCAAACCCCCCTTAAATAAACACTAAGCTCCTGAAGATCTTCCTACCTTATCTTCACCACACCGATCCGTCCATGCTCCGAAATCTTCATCCAAGCCCAAGCGGGGGCTGGAGATCCATCATCCGGCTGAAGTCTTCTATCAAGCGGCAAGAAGAAGTCCAGAAGAGGCTCCAAAGTCTTCATCCTATCCAGGCAGAAGAGGACATCCGGACCGGCAACCATCTTCATCCAAGCGGCATCTTCTATCTTCATCCGATGACGAGCGGCTCCATCTTGAAGACCTCCGGCCCGGATCCATCCTCTTCTTCCGACGTCCTAAGTCCGAATGAAGGTTCCTTTAAATGACGTCATCCAAGATGGCGTCCCTCGAATTCTGATTGGCTGATAGGATTCTATCAGCCAATCGGAATTAAGGTAGGAAAAATCTGATTGGCTGATGGAATCAGCCAATCAGATTCAAGTTCAATACGATTGGCTGATCCAATCAGCCAATCAGATTGAGCTTGCATTCTATTGGCTGATCGGAACAGCCAATAGAATGCGAGCTCAATCTGATTGGCTGATTCAATCAGCCAATCAGATTTTCCCTACCTTAATTCCGATTGGCTGATAGAATCCTACCAGCCAATCGGAATTTGAGGGACGCCATCTTGGATGACGTCATTTAAAGGAACCTTCATTCGGACTTAGGACGTCGGAAGAAGAGGATGGATCCGCGCTGGAGGTCTTCAAGATGGAGCCGCTCGTCATCGGATGAAGATAGAAGATGCCGCTTGGATGAAGATGGTTGCCGGTCCAGATCTCCTCTTCTGCCCGGATAGGATGAAGACTTTGGAGCCTCTTCTGGACTTCTTCTTGCCGCTTGATAGAAGACTTCAGCCGGATGATGGATCTCCAGCCCCCGCTTGGGCTTGGATGAAGATTTTGGAGCATGGACGGATCGGTGATAACCGGTGTGGTGAAGATAAGGTAGGAAGATCTTCAGGGGCTTAGTGTTAGGTTTATTTAAGGGGGGTTTGGGTTAGATTAGGGGTATGTGGGTGGTGGGTTGTAATGTTGGGGGGGGTATTGTGTTTATTTTTACAGGCAAAAGAGCTGAATTCTTTGGGGCATGCCCCGCAAAAGGCCCTTTTAAGGGCTGGTAAGGTAAAAGAGCTTTTCTATTTTAATTTTAGAATAGGGTAGGGCATTTTTTTTATTTTGGGGGGCTTTGTTATTTTATTAGGGGGCTTAGAGTAGGTGTAATTAGCTTAAAATTAATGTAATATTTTTATTATGTTTGTAATTAATTTATTTATTTTTTGTAACTTAGCTTTTTTTATTTTTTGTACTTTAGTTAGTTTATTTAATTGTGTTTATTTGTAGGTATTTCATGTAATTCATTTATTGATAGTGTAGTGTTAGATTTAATTGTAGGTATTTTATTTAATTAATTTATTGATAGTGTAGTGTTAGGTTTAATTGTAACTTAGGTTAGGATTTATTTTACAGGTAATTTTGTAATTATTTTAACTAGGTAGCTATTAAATAGTTCTTAACTATTTAATAGCTATTGTACCTGGTTAAAATAAATACAAAGTTGCCTGTAAAATAAATATAAATCCTAAAATAGCTACAATATAATTATAATTTATATTGTAGCTATATTAGGGTTTATTTTACAGGTAAGTATTTAGCTTTAAATAGGAATAATTTATTTAATAAGAGTTAATTTATTTCGTTAGATTTAAATTATATTTAACTTATGGGGGTGTTAGTGTTAGGGTTAGACTTAGCTTTAGGGGTTAATACATTTATTATAGTAGCAGTGAGGTCCGGTCGGCAGATTAGGGGTTAATACTTGAAGTTATGTGTCGGCGATGTTAGGGAGGGCAGATTAGGGGTTAATACTATTTATTATAGGGTTATTGAGGTGGGAGTGAGGCGGATTAGGGGTTAATAACTTTATTATAGTAGCGGTGAGGTCCGGTTGGCAGATTAGGGGTTAATAATTGTAGGTAAGGTAGCAGCGACGTTGGTGGCAGCAGATTAGGGGTTAATAAATATAATATAGGGTCGGCGGTGTTAGGGGCAGTAGATTAGGGGTACATAGGGATAACGTAGGTTGCGGCGGTGTGCGATCGGCGGATTAGGGGTTAAAAAAAATTATTAGAGTGGCGGCGATGTGGGGGGGCCTCGGTTTAGGGGTACATAGGTAGTTTATGGGTGTTAGTGTACTTTAGAGCACAGTAGTTAAGAGCTTTATGAACCGGCTTTAGCCCAGAAAGCTCTTAACTCCTGACTTTTTTCTGCGGCTGGACTTTTGTCGTTAGATTTCTAACGCTCACTTCAGCCAAGACTCTAAATACCAGCGTTAGAAAGATCCCATTGAAAAGATAGGATACGCAAATGGCGTAGGGGGATCTGCGGTATGGAAAAGTCGCGGCTGGAAAGTGAGCGTTAGACCCTTACCTACAAGACTCTAAATACCAGCGGTAGCCTAAAACCAGCGTTAGGAGCCTCTAACGCTGGTTTTGACGGCTAACGCCAAACTCTAAATCTAGCCGTTAGTTTGCACTCATGCAGTTGTGTTTACTTCCAACATGTAATACGTGCGCAAGTTAATGTGGGCGCGCCACTTCTAGTCTAACCCTAAATGCATTTCATGAACCTTATAATGAGTGCGGCCATTATGGAACTTAGGTCCCCCTGCAGGTATCTGAAGGAGAATTGCTGCATGCGTGCAAACAGGTCAGCACTGGAATGTAGTAAAAGCTAGATTTCAGCATGGCAGCACTTATGAGTAGCGGGAGACAAGAATAACCTCAATACTATGCTTATAAAATGTGTTAAATATTTAATGTCCCTTTAATGTGTTGTTTGAAAAGAAGAAGAATCAGGATGCTGTATTAAAGTGGAAAGATTCATACAAAATGTACAGGATCACAAGCCTTTGATAATTATTTGTGACAAATCAGGTACATACTGGTAACTGTGGATGTGTGCTTATTTCCTGAGTTGGTTAGATGGCACATTGAGGCTTCCATTCAAACATGATGTCATCAAGTGGGTGGAGCTTGCAGAGAATTAGAGCAGTAGTGCAACCATCTTGAGACAGTTGGTGTGAAGCAGTTAGTTTATTGTACTTCAGTGACAAGATCAGCAACTTAGTGCTCAGTTACAGACCAGGGCAACTCAGGAACATTACCTCTGCTACAGACAAGTACCAATTTCAGCTAGTCAGGAAGAGTAAGAAATGTCAGTTACATATTATAGTTATACGTTATATAATACAGTTATATATTACAGTTTATAATCAAATATTTATAAAGTGTATAAATATTGCAGCAGCCATTCATCATAGAGCGCTATATATGTGTGTACAAATTTAAAGGAGCCACTTTGTTATGTAATCTTGGTAAATAAAGTGCCAGTCTACATTAAGAAGTTGCCAGTGCATCATTCATATAATGAGCTAACGTTTGTTATGTAAGGACAGCACAGTAACCCTGTTGCAAATAGTTACAACTTGCACACAGCAAGCATTCTAGTGCCATTTAAGTTAAAGGCAGCTGCAAAGCAACAGTAACAGATTAATGGTGACAGTTTTACCAAAAGCAGACTTGTACTTATCAATAAACAGGATTCTTCACATTCCAAGTAAACACCCATAGTCATAGATTACTAGTGGAGCACACATATATTAGTGCTATTGAACACTGCTCAAGTTAGCATGTCAGCAGAATACTCAGGCACACTAATATCTGGAAGTTGCACAGTGTGGCAGCGCTAACTACCTTTCCCCATAGACTTCTTGTGGCACCTAAAAAGGGCTTCTCAGGACAACTGTACTAAAGCCGAAAGTGCATTAAGAATACTTGAAATTCCTTTCTTCTTAATTTTTTTTTTAATTAAAATGTTATCTATTTATATATACAGAGGCATAACTAGAAAACTCAGGGCCCCGGTGCAAGAATCCATTCCCCCCGCCTGTGTCATGTGACTCGTTAGTGTTACAAGGTCTCAGGTGTGAATGGGGAGCAGGTGTGTTAAATTTGGTGTTATCGCTCTCACACTCTCTCATACTGGTCACTGGAAATTCAACATGGCACCTCATGGCAAAAAACTCTCTGAGGATTTGAAAAAAATAATTGTTGCTCTACATAAAGATGGCCTTGGCTATAAGAAGATTGCTAAGACCCTGAAACTGAGCTGCAGCACGGTGGGCATGACCATACAGCGGTTTCACAGGACAGGTTCCACTCAGAACAGGCCTCGCCATAGTCATTTAAAGAAGTTGAGTTGAGTTCTGGTTCAATAAAACTCTAAAAATCTCTCAATTGGCTCTTACACAGCAACAGATCATCTTTGGTATAAAGCATCATAGTCCATATGATAAACTGATATTTCTTTCTATACTGGCAACCAGATACCTTATTCTTAAAAATTGGAAATTAAGAGTAGCTCCATCTATTCCAGAGATTCAACTGCTTGAAAAAACAATGCTTGCTAGAATAAAGGGACACTAATTTAGATAATGATTCCGACATCAGACAATTTTTTGCCAAGTGGTCAGCCTTTATCAGGTCATTGCCTGATACAGAGATGAATGACCTAATATTTCCATTCCGAAACTCGGAACTATTGCTTCTGGGTGTCTGGTAACAATCTATCAGCTGAGATGATTTTCTGGGATTCCTCTGGTCTCATACATATGTATTCTCTTCCCTATTTTCTGGCTCCGGTGGGGGGGGGGGGGGGGGGAGTAGATCCTTCCTGGTTTTGTTCTTGTCCCTTCCCTTCCTTTTTTTTCCCTGCCCTCCTACTTTCCTTCTTTTATCCTTCCCCCTTTTTTTTTTTTTTCTTTTCTTCTTCTTTTCTTTTTGTTTTTTGTAATTCATGGTTGGACTGTCTATTTAAGATAAAATCCAGCAGAACATTTATTTGCTCACTGTTCCTGATTTAAATGTAAAACAATTTTGAACTGTTTGATTTTTGTGATTCCTATGTTATTTGTTTCTGTAAATTACTGCTGATATCTAAATAAAATAATTAAAAAAAAAGAAGTTGAGTGCACGTGCTCAGCGTCACATCCAGAGGTTGTCTTTGGGAAATAGACGTATGAGTGCTGCCAGCATTGCTGCAGAGGTTGAAGGGGTGGGGGGTCAGCATGTCAGTGCTCAGACCATATGCCGCACACTGCATCAAATTGGTCCGCATGGCTGTCGTCCCAGAAGGAAGCCTCTTCTAAAGATGATGCACAAGAAAGCCCGTAAACAGTTTGCTGAAGACAAGCAGACTAAGGACATGGATTACTGGAACCATGTTCTGTCGTCCGATGAGACCAAGTAGTAGGGATGTGCACTCATAGGAGGCAGGGGAGGCAGTGCCTACCCTGCCATATGTGGCCAAAGCTTAATTAAATTTTAATTAAAACAAAAAAAAAGTAAAAAATAAATATTTTCCCCACATGTAATGCTATGGAGAGGCTTCTCTCCATTGCAGTACATGGGTCAAAGGAAAAGCTGTGCTGCAGCGCCACTTGTGTTCTGTCAATATATTAGCAGCAAAAATTGGGACCAATAGGAGGCACCCCTCTTGATGCCTCCTACCAACTGAAGGATATATAGAATAATCAGAAGGAGGATGCAGTGAGCAGGGTCATGTGACACAACTGGAAGCTGAGGTAACCTAAGAACAGATGACCCAAGCAGAAGAGTAAAGTAGTATTCTACACATCTCTTGTGATTCACAAATTGTGTTCAGATACAGCTCATTAACAGGGGGGACAGTAAGTGTGCAAAACCCAATACTGACAGGAAGTCAAAGGGTCAATTCAAATTTAAATCCATAATTTAAAACCCAGAGTTTGAAGCTAAGTGTGCAGTGTCCATATTATTTAAATTAAAGTCTTTGACATTGAATATTGCTAAGCCTCCCTTTTTCATGTTATTCGTTATTTGATTTAATTAGGTACAAACTCCATATATGCTATGTCTGTTCAGTCAGAGGATGCAGTATCTATTTTTATTTTTCTCTGTGTCTCCATTTATTTAAAGACTGTTGTTAACTTGTAATTCACAAATCAATTGAAAGCATTGTTGTTGTTGCATTGTGCTTTTAATATGGGCTGCTTTTATACAAGTTTATATTAATAAAAGGAGATGAGTCATTTAAAAACTATATGTAATTATTGCAGTTAAATGTTTTTAGAAATAATGCCACTGTAAAGTAACTGGTTAAACACATAGTCAAAGGGAGACATTTTAAATTAAACTTTCATGATTGAGGTAGAGCATGCTATTTTAATAGACTTTTCTAGTTATTTATATTTTGAGAATTAGCATCAACTGTTACTGGCCCCATGTCAGCAAATCAAATTAGTTTTTGAAAGGAACATGAAAGTCATAATTACATTTCCATCATTCAGATAGAAATTGCACACAAAAAAAACTTTCTCTTTTACTTTTATTATGTACTTCATTCTTTTGGTATCCTTTGGTGTCCTTTGTTGAAGAGCATACCTAAGTGGGATGTGCACGTGCGTTTCTTGAACACCATATTGCAGCAGCTGTGTTGGCAGTATTGATAACTTGTCCTTTGTGTAAAACTTGTATGGTAAATTATTTCTATTTTTACAATACAGTAGTGAGTAGAGAAGAGATTGTGGATCATTCTAATTGCTTAGTAACTGGCACTGTGCCACAGAATTGTGTGAGTGTGTATGGGAGCAGAGTGTGTGTGGGTGTCAGTGAGCAGAGTATGTGTACTTTATTCTCCAGGTAATCAATACATTTCTGATGAGCTGGTGTTATACTGCAGTGTTTCTCAACAATGGTCCTCAAGTACCCCCAACAGGCCAGGTTTTCATTATAGCTGTATCAGTGCACAGGTGAAGTAAACAGCTGATCAGTAACTCAGTGGTTACTAACTTGCTCTCACCCATCACCTGATTATGTCACCTGTGCACTGGTTCAGCTATCATTTAAACCTGCCCTGTTGGGGGTACTTGCGGCCCTCTGTACATGTGTTTCTCCGGCGTATCATATCTAGTGCCTCACCAGCCTCTGACCTCACTGCACGGCAAGTAGTAAGACGAGACCTCTAGATACCTCTAGGGAAGTTGGGGTAAAGATAACTAGCCTCAAACCCACTTAAATAATCCTATGTATATAAAGGAAGGTAGTCCCTAATGCCATAATATATATATTAAGAAAAACAAGAAGGAAAAAAAAGCATTAGATGACACACTTAAGGAGGGTAGTTATATAAAATATGTGGAGTGTAGGTTAATTAAAACTTAACATTTAATGAATAATAGTAAAATATATGTGGACCATGTCACCCAATGTTTTTTTCCTTCTTGATTTTCTTAACCGATGAGACCAAGATAAACTTATTTGGTTCAGGTGGTGTCAAGCGTGTGTGGGGGTAAACAGGTGAGGAATGCAAAGACAAGTATGTGTTGCCTACAGTCAAGCATGGAGGTGGTAGTGTCATGGTCTGGGCCTGCATGAGTGCTGCTGGCACTGGGGAGCTACAGTTCATTGAGGGAACCATGAATGCCAACATGTACTGTGACATACTGAAGCAGAGCATGATCCCCTCCCTTCGTATGATACAAAGTACAGAAGTGATACAGCGCTAAATAAAAGCTAAAGATTAAAAGGTTGAAGGACACAATGCTAAAAAATATAGTAATATTTAATAAAAAAATAAAAGTATATACAAACTAAAACACAATCGGCCAGATTACAAGTTTTGCATTATGAACGGCTTGGCAATGACTTGCAAGTTATTTCCACCGCTCACCTTTAATAGCACCGCTATTACAGGTTTGCAAAAACCCGGCGTTAGCGGGCAATATGGCAGTGTTGAGCTCCATACCGCACACAAATACCAACACTGCTTTGAGCTGGTTTTACGTGCTCGTGCACGATTTCCCCATAGACATCAATGGGGAGAGCTGGCTAAAAAAAAGCCTAACAACTGCAATAAAGGAGCGTAAAGCTCCGTAACGCAGCCCCATTGATTCCTATGGGGAAAGAAAATTTATGCTTACACCTAACACCCTAACATAAACCCTGAGTCTAAACACCCCAAATCTGCTGTCCCCGACATCTCCAACACCTACATTACACTTATTAACCCCTAATCTGCCGCCCCCGACATCATCAACACTTACCTACACTTATTTACCCCTAATCTGCCACCCCCAATGTCGCCGCCACCTACATAAATTTAATAACCCCTAATCTGCTGCCCCCAACGTCGCAGCTGCCACTATACTAAAGTTATTAACCCCTAAACCACTGGCCTCCCACATCACTAACACTAAATAAATATATTAACCCCTAAATCTAACCCTAACCCTAATTCTATCAGCCAATCGGAATTCAAGGGACGCCATCTTGGATGACGTAATTTAAAGGAACCTTCATTCTTCAAGAGGAATTGAAAGAAGAGGATGCTCCGCACCGGATGTCTTGAAGATGGAGCCGTTCCGCGTCGGAAGGATGGAGATAGAAGATGCCGTCTGGATGAAGACTTCTGCCCGCCTGGAGGACGACTTCTTGCCGCTTGGATGAAGACTTTACCCGGCTTCATTGAGGACTTCTGCCTGCTTGGTTGAAGACTTCTCCCGGCTTGATGAGAATGGATGTCCGGTCTTCAAAAATTATAACTGGACCTTCGGGGGTTAGTGTTAGGTTTTATTAAGGGTTTATTGGGTGGGTTTTATTTTTAGATTAGGGTTTGGGCATAGAAAAAGAGATAAATTCCTTTTTAAGGGCAATGCCCATCCAAATGCCCTTTTCAAAGCAATGGGGAGCTTAGGTTTTTTAGATAGGATTTTATTTGGGGGGTTTGTTTGTTTGGGTGGTGGGTTTTACTGTTGGGGGGTTGTTTGTATTTTTTTTTACAGGTAAAAGAGCTGATTTCCCTTTTAAGGGCTATTGGCAGTTTAGTTTAGGCTAGGTTTTTTTTATTATTATTATTTTTTTGATAGGGCTATTAGATTAGGTGTAATTAGTTTAAATATGTGATCATTTCTTTTTTATTTTGAGTAATTTAATGTTTATTTTCTTTTTGTAATTTAGTTAATTGTATTTAATTAATGTAATTTATTTAATTTTAGTGTAATATTAGGTGTTAGTGTGAATCAGGTTAGGTTTTATTTTACAGGTAAATTTGTATTTATTTTAACTAGATAGTTAGTAAATAGTTAATAACTATTTACTAACTAGTCTACCTAGTTAAAATAAATACAAACATAGCTGTGAAAAATAAATAAAACCTAAGCTAGCTACAATGTAACTATTAGTTATATTATAGCTAGCTTAGGGTTTATTTTATAGGTAAGTATTTAGTTTTAAATAGGAATTATTTAGTTAATGATAGTAATTTTTATCTAGATTTATTTTAATTATATTAAAGTTAGGGGTGTTAGGGTTAGACTTAGGTTAAGGGGTGAATAGCTTTAGTATAGTGGCAGCGGTGACGTTGGGGCAGCAGATTAGGGGTTAATAATATTTAACTAGTGTTTGCGATGTGGGAGTGTGGCGGTTTAGGGGTTAATATGTTTATTATAGTGGCGGCGATGTCCAGAACGGCAGATTAGTGGGTTAATCATTTTATTTTAGTGTTTGCAATGCGGGAGGACCTTGTTTAGGGGTTAATAGGTAGTTTATGGGTGTTAGTGTACTTTGTAACACTTTAGTTATGAGTTTTATGCTACAGCTTTGTATTGCAAAACCCATAACTACTGACTTTCAGTTGATGGTACAGATCTTGTAGTTATGGGCTGTACCGCTCACTTTTTGGTCTCCCAAGCAAAACTTATATAATACCGGCGCTATGGAAGTCCCATTAAACAAGGACTTTTGAAAGGTGTGGTAGTTACGTTGCATTACGACCAAAAAAGTGTGCAGTACCGCTATACCTGCAAGACTGTTACCAGTAAAAATATGTTCTTGGACGTCTCCCAGTATAAATATATCAGATTAATCTTATAATATCATGCTAAAACATGACACAGAATAGGGATTAATAATATATAGCTTAAATAAAGTACTCTAATAAGAGAAACAAATATTGGAGCTAGAGTAGCTCACGGGAGAGTATGAGAACCAAAACGTCACAAAAAGTCAATGGTTTATCTATAGGGGACAAAGTATAATGTAAGTTGCAAATGTTGGAGCTTATATAGCTCAAATGAGAATATGAGAACCAAATATGTCACAAGATTTAGTAGGTATACCTTATGTTGCGTATCATAGCATAGGTGCAGTTATCCTGTGTATGTATATTCTTCATCCCCTCGGCGGTATGAGCCGCGTCTAGAGGGATCTTTGTGCCTGGGAAGAAAAGGATTTACCTCAGTGTCCCAATTTGGTTGTTTTACAGACCTTTGTAGTTTCCGATGTTCAGAAGACACTAACAGCGTCTCGTGTCCTGGGGGTATCTGGAATAGTGATGGTCACAAAACGTACTTCCATGTCATCAGAGGATGGAGACTGGATCCTTCGCAATTTAACAACTGCTATACGTCGGTAACGTTGATCGCTAGTAGCAATTTCTCCCAGAAAGTCCTGAGCCTGGAACGTTCCTCACCTTAGAAATCGCTATTAGTGATCAACATTACAGAAGTATAGCAGTTGTTAAATTGCTTAAAAATACTATCTAAAAAACCTAAGCTCCCCATTGCCCTGAAAAGGGCATTTGGATGGGCACTGCCCTTAAAAGGGCAGTTAGCTCTTTTGCCGCCCAAACCCTAACCTTAAAAAAAACCCCACCCAATACACCCTTAAAAAACCTAACACTAACCCCCTGAAGATTGATTTACCGGGAGAAGTCTTCATCCAAGCCAGGCTGAAGTCCTCAATGAAGCCGGGAGAAGTCTTCATCCAAGCCGGGCGAAGTTGTCCTCCAGACGGGCAGAAGTCTTCATCCAGACGGCATCTTCTATCTTCATTGGAGCGGGTCCATCTTCAAGACATCCGACGCGGAGCATCCTCTTCATCCGACGACTAAAGATGAATGAAGGTACCTTTAAGTGACGTCATCCAAGATGGCGTCCCTTAGATTCCGATTGGCTGATAGAATTCTGTTCCAATCAGCCAATAGAATACGAGCTCAATCCTATTGGCTGATTGGATCAGCCAATAGGATTGAACTTCAATCCTATTGGCTGATTGCATCAGCCAATAGGATTTTTTCTACCTTAATTCCGATTGGCTGATAGAATTCTATCAGCCAATCGGAATCTAAGGGATGCCATCTTGGATGACATCACTTAAAGGTACCTTCATTCACCTTTAGTCGTCGGATGAAGAGGACGCTCCACGTCGGATGTCTTGAAGATGGACCCGCTCCGCGCTGGATGGATGAAAATAGAAGATGCCGTCTTGATGAAGACCTCTGCCCGTCTGGAGGACCACTTCGTCCGGTTTGGATCAAGACTTCTTCCGGCTTCGTTGAGCACTTCGACCCGGCTTGAATGAAGACATCTCCCGGTAAGTCGATCTTCAGGGGGTTAGTGTTAGGTTTTTTTAAGGGTGTATTGGGTGGGTTTTATTTTTAGGTTAGGGTTTGGGCCTGCAAAAGAGCTAACTGCCCTTTTAAGGGCAATGCCCATCCAGACAGGGAGCTTAGTTTTTTTAGATAGTATTTTATTTGGGGGGTGGGTTGTGTGGGTGGTGGGTTTTACTGTTGGGGGGGTTGTTTGTATATTTTTTTTACAGGTAAAAGAGCTGATTACTTTAGGGCAATGCCCCGCAAAAGGCCCTTTTAAGGGCTATTGGTAGTTTAGTTTAGGCTAGGGTTTTTTTTTATTTTGGGGGGGCTTTTTTATTTTGATAGGGCTATTAGATTAGGTGTAATTAGTTTAAATATCTGTAATTTGTTTATTATTTTCTGTAATTTAGTGTTTTTTGTTTTTTTACTTTAGCTAATTTAATTTAGGTAATTGTATTTAATTTAGTTAATTTATTTCATTATAGTGTAGTGTTAGGTGTTAGTGTAACTTAGGTTAGGTTTTATTTTACAGGTACTTTTGTGTTTATTTTAGCTAGGTAGTTAGTAAATAGTTAATAACTATTTAATAACTATTCTACCTAGTTAAAATAAATACAAACTTGCCTGTAAAATAAAAATAAACCCTAAGCTAGATACAATGTAACTATTAGTTATATTGTAGCTAGCTTAGGGTTTATTTTACAGGTAAGTATTTAGTTTTAAATAGGAATAATGTAGGTAATGATAGTAATTTTATTTAGACTTATTTAAATTATATTTAAGTTAGGGGGTGTTAGGGTTAGACTTAGATTTAGGGGTTAATACATTTAGTATGGGGGCGGCAGATTAAGGGATAATAAATATAGGTAGGTGGCGGCGATGTTAGGGACGGCAAATTAGGGTTAATAATATTTAACTAATGTTTGTGAGGCGGGAGTGTGTCGGTTTAGGGGTTAATATGTTTATTATAGTGGCGGTGACGTTGGGGGCGGTAGATTAGGGATTAATAAGTATAGGTAGGTTGCGGCAACATTGGGGCAGCATATTAGGGGTTAATAAATATAATGTAGGTGGCGGCGATGTTGGGGGCAGCAGATTAGGGGTTCATAAGTATAATGTAGGTGGTGGCGGTGTCCGGAGCAGCAGATAAGGGGTTAATAAATATAATGCAGGTGTCAGTGATTTCTGGGGCAGCAGATTAGGGTTAATAAGTGTAAGATTAGGGGTGTTTAGACTCAGGGTTCATGTTAGGGTGTTAGGTCTAGACATAAATTTTATTTCCCCATAGGAATCAATGGGACTGCGTTAAGGAGTTTTACGCTTCTTTTTGCAGGTGTTAGACTTTTTCTCAGTCTGCTCTCCCCGTTGATTACTATGGGGGAATTGTGCACGAGCACGTACGACCAGCTCACCGCTGACTTAAGCAGCGCTGGTATTGGAGTGCGGTAATGAGCAAAATTTTGCTCAACGCTCACTTATTGCCTTTTAACGCCGTGTTTCTGAAAACTCGTAATACCAGCGCTGTAGGTAAGTGAGCGGTGAGAGAAAACTGCTCCGCATAGCCTCTAATGCAAAACTCGTAATCTGGGCCATTGTGTTTTAGTTTGTATATACTTTTATTTTTTTATTAAATATTAATATCGGCTGGATTACGAGTTCTGCGTTAGCCTTAAAAAGCAGCGTTGAGAGGTCCCAGCGCTGCTTTTTAACGGCCGCTGGTATTACGAGTCCTGCAGGTACAGGTGTACCGCTCCATTTTCTTCTGCGACTCGAGGCTACTGCAAATCCCCTTACGTCAATTGCGTATCCTATCTTTTTAATGGGATTTGCCTAACACTGGTATTACGAGTCTTGGAAGAAGTGAGCGGTAGACCTTCTCCTGTCCAGACTCCTACCGCATTTAAAATTCAGTAGTTAAGAGTTTTATGGGCTAACAACGGAACATAAAACTCTTAACTAAAGTGCTAAAAAGTACACTAACACCCAAAATTGTGGTGGAGGCGAAACACAGACTTTTTTTGCTGATGCTGAACTGTGCCAAAAGCTTAATTCCAAAATATTGGAAACCCATAAATGTGCCGAGCTTCAATGAATGGAAACACGGGATTAAGGATCTGCTCGGTCTGGAGAGGTATCACTACCTTAAAGCTGGGAAACTAGCAATGCATGAACACATAGTTCTGGTTTGGGAAGGATAGAATATATGAAAGTCCAATGGGACGGGAATTGATTTGGTTAACACACAGTTGCTTCTCCTGGAGGTGCACACGTCCGTTTTTTCTTTGGGGGGGACTCGGGACTTGGGGCACTGTGAGTGAAGGTCTTGTAATACGCTTGTCAGATTTGTGAATGGATGTGGATCGCCCGTAGTGGTGGGTCCTTCCCCCCTCCCTTCCCCCCCATGCCCTGGTACCTTCCCCCCCCCTTTTTTTTTCTCTCCTCCCTCCACCCTCTCTCTTTGTTCTGATCCCCCTCTTTTTCTTTCTCCTTCCTTCTGCTTTTTATGTTGGGTATGATTTAATACCCGAGCTAACTTATAATTGGAAAAATGTAATATAATTTATAATTGTAATGTATGACATTACGCGGCTACTTGAGAACAATGAGCCAGATGTGTAAGCAAGGAGCAATGTTAACAGAATATTGTTACTGTATTGTTTATATAATAGGCTATATGCATATTCTTTAGCTTACAGCTCCTGTCTTTTATCAAATGTCTGTTAAACTTCTTATTCTGTTCATTCAATAAAGCTTTTGGGGAAAAAAAAGTACACTAACACCCATAAACTACCTATTAATCCCTAAACCGAGGCCCCCCCCCCCCCCACATCACAAACAGTAAAATACATTTTTTTCACCCCAAATCTGCCGACCGGACATCGCTGCCACTTTAATAAATGTATTCACCCCTAAACCGCCGCACTCCAGCCTTGAAAACACTAGTTAAATTTTATTAACCCCTAATCTGTCGTCCCTAACATCGCCGACACCTACCTACATTTATTAACCCCTAATCTGCCGCACCCAAAGTTGCTGCTACTATATTAAATGTATTAACCCCTAAACCTAAGTCTAACCCTAACCCCCCAAACTTAAATATAATTAAAATAAATATAAATAAAATTACTATCATTAACTACATTATTCCTATTTAAAACTAAATACTTACCTATAAAATAAACCCTAATATAGCTACAATATTACTAACAGTTACATTATAGCTATTTTAGGATTTATTTTTTATTTTACAGGCAACTTTGTATTTATTTTAACTAGGTACAATAGTTATTAAATAGTTATTAACTATTTAATAACTACCTAGCTAAAATAAATACAAATTGACCTGTAAAATAACCCCTAAACTTTAATGTTGGGGGGGGTATTGTATTTTTTTTTGCAGGTAAAAGAGCTGATCACTTTGGGGCAATGCAAAAGGGCTATTTGTAATTTAGTATAGGGTAGGGAATTTTATTATTTTGGGGGGCTTTTTTATTTTATTAGGGGGATTAGATTAGGTGTAATTAGTTTAAAAAATTGTAATTTCTTTTTTATTTTCTGTAATTTAGTGTTTTTTTCCCATAATTTAGTTTATTTAATTGTAATTAGTTTAATTTAGGTAATTTATTTAATTATAGTGTAGTGTTAGGTGTAATGGAAACTTAGGTTAGGATTTATTTTACAGGTAAATTTGTATTTATTTTAGCTAGGTAGCTATTAAATAGTTAATAACTATTTAATAACTATTGTACCTAGTTAAAATAAATACAAAGTTGCCTGTAAAATAAAAATAAATCCCAACATAGCTACAATGTAACTATTAGTTATATTGTAGCTATATTAGGGTTTATTTTATAAATGTATTTATTTTTAAATAGGAATATTTACGCCTAGATTTAGAGTTCTGCGGCCAAAGGGGTGCGTTAGCTACGCATGCTTTTTCACCCCCGCACCTTTTAAATACCGCTGGTATTTAGAGTTCACAGAAGGGCTGCGTTAGGCTCCAAAAAGGGAGCGTACAGGCATATTTACCGCCACTGCAACTCTCAATACCAGCGGTGCTTATGGATGCGGCCAGCTTCAAAAACGTGCTCGTGCACGATTCCCCCATAGGAAACAATGGGGCCGTTTGAGCTGAAAAAAAACCTAACACCTGCAAAAAAGCAGCGTTTAGCTCCTAACACAGCCCCTTGTTTCCTATGGGGAAACACTCCCTAAGTCTGCACCTAACACCATAACATGTACCCTGAGTCTAAACACCCCTGACCTTACACTTATTAACCCCTAATCTGCTGCCCCCGCTATTGCTGACACCTGCATTATATTATTATTAACCCCTAATCTGACGCTCCGTACACCGCTGCAACTTACATTATCCCTATGTACCCTTAATCTGCAGTCCCTAACCCCGCCGACCCCTATATTATATTTATTACCCCCTAATCTGCCCCCCCCAATGTCGCCGCTACCTACCTACAATTATTAACCCCTAATCTGCCGACCGGACCTCACCGCTACTCTAATAAATGTATTAACCCCTAAAGCTAAGTCTAACCCTAACACTAACACCCCCCTAAGTTAAATATAATTTTTATCTAACTAAATAATATAAATCTTATTAAATAAATTATTCCTATTTAAAGCTAAATACTTACCTGTAAAATAAATCCTAATATAGCTACAATATAAATAATAATTATATTGTAGCTATTTTAGGATTAATATTTATTTTACAGGCAACTTTGCATTTATTTTAACCAGGTACAATAGCTATTAAATAGTTATTTACTATTTAATAGTTACCTAGTTAAAATAATTACAAAATTACCTGTAAAATAAATCCTAACCTAAGTTACAATTAAACCTAACACTACACTATCAATAAATAAATTAAATACAAATACCTACAAATAAATACAAATAAATACACTAACTAAAGTACAAAAAATAAAAAAAGAACTGTTACAAAAAATAAAAAAATAATTTACGAACATTATAAAAATATTACAACAATTTTAAGCTAATTACACCTACTCTAAGCCCCCTAATAAAATAACAAAGCCCCCCAAAATAAAAAAATGCCCTACCCTATTCTAAAATAAAAATTGAAAAGCTCTTTTACCTTACTAGCCCTTACTAGCCCTTACTAAAAAAATGCCCTTACCCTATTCTAAGATGGCCGGGTATCACCATCTTAGATGACGTCCCTTAAAGGAACCGTCATTCGTCGGGAAGTCGTCGGCCAGGATGGATGTTCCACGTCGGCGGGATGAAGATGGAGCCGGAAGAAAGAAGATTGAAGATGCCGCTTGATAGAAGACTTCAGCCGGATGATGGACCTCTTCAGCCCCTGCTTGGATGAAGACTTCAGCCGGATGATGGACCTCTTCAGCCCCCGCTTGGATGAAGACTTCAGCCCGATGATGGACTTCTTCAGCCCCCGCTTGGATGAAGACATCGCCCGGATAGGAGGAAGACTTCAGAGCCTCTTCTGGATGGATCGGTGATACCCGGCGTGGTGAAGATACGGTAGGAAGATCTTCAGGGGATTAGTGTTAGGTTTATTTAAGGGGGGTTTGGGTTAGATTAGGGGTATGTGGGTGGTGGGTTGTAATGTTGAGGGGGGTATTGTATGTTTTTTTTTTACAGGCAAAAGAGCAGAATTATTTGGGGCATGCCCCGCAAAAGCCCTTTTAAGGGCTAGTAAGGTAAAAGAGCTTTTCAATTTTTATTTTAGAATAGGGTAGGGCATTTTTTTATTTTGGGGGGCTTTGTTATTTTATTAGGGGGCTTAGAGTAGGTGTAATTAGCTTAAAATTGTTGTAATATTTTTATAATGTTCGTAAATTATTTTTTTATTTTTTGTAACAGTTCTTTTTTTATTTTTTGTACTTTAGTTAGTTTATTTAATTGTATTTATTTCAATTATTTGTAGGTATTTGTATGTAATTAATTTATTGATAGTGTAGTGTTAGGTTTAATTGTAATTTAGGTTAGGATTTATTTTACAGGTAATTTTGTAATTATTTTAACTAGGTAGCTATTAAATAGTTATTAACTATTTAATAGCTATTGTACCTGGTTAAAATAAATACAAAGTTGCCTATAAAATAAATATTAATCTTAAAATAGCTACAATATAATTATTATTTATATTGTAGCTATATTAGGGTTTATTTTACAGGTAAGTATTTAGTTTTAAATAGGAATAATTTATTTAATAAGATTTTTTTTTTTTCATTAGATTAAAATTATATTTAATTTAGGGGGGTGTTAGGGTTAGACTTAGCTTTAGGGGTTAATACATTTATTAGTGTAGCGGTGAGGTACGGTCGGCAGATTAGGGGTTAATAATTGTAGGTAAGGTAGTGGCGACGTTGGGGGGGGGCAGATTAGGGGTTAATAAATATTATGTAGGTGTCGGCGGTGTTAGGGGTAGCAGATTAGGGGTACATAGGGATAATGTAGGTTGCGGCGGTGTGCGGTCGGCAGATTAGGGGTTAAAATTTTTTAGGGGTACATAGGTAGTTTAGGGGTACATAGGTAGTTTATGGGTGTTAGTGTACTTTAGAGCACAGTAGTTAAGAGCTTTATGAACCGGTGTTAGCCCAGAAAGCTCTTAACTCCGGGCTTTTCTCTGCGGCTGGAGTCTTGTCATTAGATTTCTAACGCTCACTTCAGCCAAGACTCTAAATACCGGCGTTAGAAAGATCCCATTGAAAAGATAGGCTACGCAATTGGCGTAGGTGGATCTGCGGTATGGAAAAGTTGCGGCTGGAAAGTGAGCGTTAGACCCTTTCCTGACTGACTCTAAATACCAGCGGGCGGCCAAAACCAGCGTTAGGACCCCCTAACGCTGGTTTTGACGGCTAACGCAGAACTCTAAATCTAGGCGTTAGTTAATAATAGTAATTTTCTTTAGATTTATTTAAATTAGATTTAAGTTAGGGGGGTTAGGGTTAGACTTAGGTTTAGGGGTTAATAAATTTAGTATAGTGGCAGCGACGTTGGGGGCAGCAGATTAGGGGTTAATAATTGTAAGTAGGTGGCGGCGACGTTGGGGGCGGCAGATTAGGGGTTAATAAATATAATGTAGGTGTCGGCAATGTTAGGGGCAGCAGATTAGGGGTTCATAGGTATAATGTAGGTGGCAGCGGTGTCCGGAGCGGCAGATTAGGGGTTAATAGTATAATGCAGGTGGCGACGATGTCGGGGGCAGCAGATTAGGGGTTAATAAGTATAAGATTAGGGGTGTTTAGACTCGGGGTTCATGTTAGGGTGTTAGGTGTAGACATATTTTTTATTTTCCCATAGGAAACAATGGGGCTGTGTTAGAAGCTGAACGCTGCTTTTTTGCAGGTGTTAGGTTTTTTTCAGCCGGCTCAGGCCCATTGTTTCCTATGGGGAAATCGTGCACGAGCACGTTTAGCCAGCTTACCGCTGATTTAAGCAACGCTGGTATCGAGGTGAGATGTGGAGCTAAATTTTGCTCAACACTCACTTTTCTGAAGCTAACGCAGCCATTCAGAAAACTCGTAATACCAGAATTGTTTTAAGTGAGCGGTGAAAAAAAAAGGCTTGTTAGCACCGCACGGCTCTACCAACAAAACCCGTAATCTAGGCGTATATTTTTTAGCATTTTGTCCTCCAATCTTTTAATCTTTAGCTTTTATTTAGCGCTGTCTCACTTCTGTACTTTGCATCATATTTAGTTTAACTTGAGGGGTTTTACTGAGTCACAGCAAGATTTGGGTTTTTCTTTAGGCGCTCCTATCTTTCTTTTTACATATCTGTTTTTTTCCCCTCCTTTCGGAGACTGGGCCGCAGGGCAGTATTCCAAACATAATAATGACCCAAAACACACCTCCAAGACGACCACTGCCTTGCTAAAGAAACTGAGGGTAAAGGTGATGGATTGGCCAAGCATGTCTCCAGACCTAAACCTTATTGAGCATCTGTGAGGCATCCTCAAACGGAGGACCGTTGCTTCTTTATTCTTGTTATGCGCGGAAACAGGGTCATTCGACCCTTAATAAATCGGCCCCAAAGTGTCTATCAATTAGATGTTCAATGGCCATGCCATCATATTGAGAGTTCTGAGATCTTAGTGGAAGAAGGCACTTTGAGAGAGGTGTTTCCTGAGAGGAAGATGCCAAGGCTGGTTGGAGGGCATTTGCACAACTTAGCGCAGCAGAATCTGTTGGCGCTGTACAAATAACTGATAATAATAATAGTAATAATAATCTGTGTACCAAGTCCTGCAAGGCCCTGACAGGGTAATTAGAATTACTAAGGCCCTCTCCTGTTTTATCCTGGCTGTTATTCTGGATAGTAAAACAAAAGGTTATGACGTTCTGCCAAAGTCAGAATGCGGTCTACCTCTTTCATTGCTAAGGTACTTCAAGTTTCACCTTGGTGATTGATATCACTACAGTGACATTGTCTAACTGAAACCTCAAGACACCTGTGTTAACAGGGGCCAAACCTGAATATTGCATGGATTTCCAAGATGTTGATCAGTAACTTTGCCTCCAGTGGTGACCAAACTCCCTGAGCTTTCTGGGACTCTAGACTGCACCCCAACCCAGCAGGCTGACATCCACGATAATTACTATCAAACTCGGAAAGAGATATAAAGCCCCCAAGTTAGAAAATGCCTTGTCTTGAAGTCTAAAGAGATCTTCTGAGAAAGGTTACTGTAATTTCAAATCCACTATTGCAACATTTGAAGCTGCAAAAAAAAAAATATAAGTGGAATATGGCAAAAGGTACGACATCTGAAGCCACTATCATGAGACTACTTCCATGCATTGAAACAGTGTAGGAAGAAGTGTTTGATTAACAAGGCTTCTGCAATTTGAGTCTGCGAGCATCTGTGAGAGATAATCTCATTGTTACACTCTATTATGAGGCCCAGAAAGGCAATTTTGGTTTGCGGTAGAAGAGAGCTTTTCGGGAGGTTGATTTTGCTACCATGGGAATGAAGGAACTGAATAAACTGTGTTCATATGTTCCTGAGCCATTTGAAAAAATGCATCCTTTACCAGAATGTCATCTTACTATGGACAAGAGAGCTCTGAAAACCTTTGATAAAATTATTGGTGCTGTTGCAAGACCAAATGGGAGAGGACCATATTGCTAATGCCTGTTTTTAGAAAGGCACATTAGATTAGTTGGTATGATTCATGAGAATAGGGATATGCAAATAGGCATCTTTTAAGTCTATGGTGGACATAAAATGACCTTCCTGCTGTAAAGGTAAAGTAGTGCGAAAAGTCTCAATTTTTAAAGATGGCACTTTCAAAAATTTGTTCAGTTTTGAGATCCAAGATCAGCATGCAAGTCCCATCTATCTTTGGAACAATGGAAAGGTTCTAATAGAATCCCAAATTCTGTTCCTCCCAGGGGGTCAAAGTAATCACTCCCATGGCATTTATGTCTGTTATGCATGCCAAGAAAGCACAGGATTTAAAGGATCTTTTGGAACATGGGGAGGGCAAGACCGAAAGCCTATACCATTAAGAAATTATATTCAGTACCCAAGGATCTTAAACTTTTTTTTCCCAAGCCAGGATCAGTCTGCACCCCCACCATAACTGAGTCTGGGAGTCACACCTTCATGCTGATTTGGAGGAAGGGAAAGGCTTTTTTGTTTTTTTGGTCTATCTGGACATGGAGGTATCTTTACGTCTTGGAATTATTTAAGGAGTGAAACTGTCCTTTATGGAAGATTCTTATCAGTGTCCCTTATTACAGTAACAAAGAGAATCAGGGCTATTTCATAGATTTCACTCTAGTCAGAAATATTGAGATGCCGCTACAACCAAGAACTACCTCTGTTCAACTGTTTGTTGCTGATGGTAGCCCTATGAGGGGTGGCCCTGTTAATCAAGATACTTTACCAGTGTTTGTGTCTTTAAGTTCTGGTTATACAGAGACTTTGCAGTTTGATATTGTGGCTTCACCTTTGTGGCCCTTGATTTTAGGGTTACCTTGGCTTAATCTGCATGATCCATTAATAAATTTGGAGACTGGACATATCTAGTTTGTTTCTACGTTTTGAAGGTAAATCTGCTGCAGTTTTGAACATTTGTTTGAAGGAGTATCCAGTCGTCCCTAAACCTTATAGAAACTTTTCTGATGTCTTCTTTTCTTTGTATTGCACCTGCTACATTTAAGCACTTCTTGAACAATATTTTCAGAGTTACTTTATACTTTTATTGCTATTTATTTGAACAATATCCTAAACAACAATATCCGTTCGCAAGAAGTCCATATTACTCATGTCCGTTCAGTGCTTTTGAGGCTAAGGAAGAATGGCCCCTTTGCCAAGTTGGATAAATATCAGTTTTCTGTCTCCACAGTCAAGTTCTTGGGGTATATCCTTTCTCCTAATCACATTGAAGTGCATCCCAAGAATGTCTCTGCAATCCTGGAGTGGCCGGTATCTACTACAAGAAAGATGTGCACAGATTACATGATATTGACAAATTTTCTAGACGTTTTATAAGGAACTTTTCATAATACTCGGATGCAAGATTGTTTTGCCTGGACACCTGAAGCAGAGAAGGCCTTTGATAATTTAAGACTTTGTTTACTTCTGATTCTCCTGATGTTGAGTCACATGTGGATACTATTCTTCAGAAGGACCATTTTCTTCTGACACATCGTTGACTGCTGGACAAGGTTAAGGCTTGCAGTTTTCCTCCTCCTGCTTTCACTGTTTCTCTTTCCGTTGTGGATGATAATTTGGATGTTTGTTGCTGATTAAGTTTGGAGGTTCTGTAAGTTTACCATGATTTTAGCTGCTGGACATGTTGGCATTAAAAAGACTGTAGACTTAATTTCTAGAACCTTTATGGTGGCCTTAACTGCTGGAAGACGTCCACAAGTTTATGTTCCGTGACACTTGTGCCAGGATGAAGCATTCCACCTTGGCCCCAGTGGGTCTTCTTTATCCTTTACCTGTTCCTGAGGTTCAGTGGATTTGTGTCTCTATGAATTTCATTAAGTTCTACATCCTTGTCTTATGGATACTATTCCCAGACAAATAGTCAGAAAGAGCAGACTAATTAGACCATGGAGACTTTTCTCTTCTTTCCTTTAGGATAATTGCGCCTGTTTGCTTCCTACAGCTGAGTTTGCCTACAAAATCCATATCCATCAATCTATAAAGATGCCCCCGTTTTTTGCTAACTATGGTTTTCATCCTTCAGGGCTCCCCCGCCTCTCTTTTTCCTCATCTGTTCCAGACTTGAATCAATGCCCATCCTTCTTGGCCAAGAACTTTCAATTGCTTGGTGATACATTGTTTCAGGCTCAACAACAGCAGGAGTTGTTTGTGCATGGATCATGCTCTCCGTCCCTGCTTATGCTTGTGGGCATTTGGTGCAGTTGTCTACAATTAATTTTAAATGATCTTGTCTTTCCAGGAAGTTGGGTCCTTGCATTGTAGGCCCTTTTTGGACCTCTAAGATTATTAATCATGTGGCTTTGAAACTTGATCTACCTGTTAGTTTCAGAATCCATGTTTTTCCATGTATCTCAAGATGCGTTGTGATAATCCCTTTCCTCAACGTGTTCCTCCTGTGGATGAATTTGAAAAGATCTTGGGCTTGGACTACTATATTCATCATGGAAGTCAGTGCTTGGTTATTTGTATGGAAACTGAAGTATTGTTGTTCTTGGCCTGTTTCCCTGCACTTGACTTTGGCAAAGTTTTATGGACTATGCTGTTTGACCCTTCTATTGAGGTATGCCGAGGGTTGATATACTGGCTAATGAACATTGGTACTGTAACCTGACTTTTGCATCTTCCTTGTTGAGTTGATATAATGCCTGGTTTAGGACTGACCTTCTGGTTCTAACCCTTGCACTTCTGCTAACCTGTTTTCTGCTTCTCACTCTCAGAACAACTTGTTCTAGATAAATAAGGTTATGTATCTATTATCTTATAATATGCTAAATGTTCCTGATCACTTAGTTTTCGCTCTGGCAGAACTACATGTGACCACAATAATTTACATGAAATTACCCTGGTTTTATGGCAATTCAAATCTTTGGAAAAGACTGATGTCTTTTTGGATCTCAAAGATTATTAATCCTGTGGCTTTGAAACTTGATCTACCTGTTAGTTCCAGAATCCATCTGTTTTTCCATGTATCTCAAGATGCGTTGTGATAATCTCTTTCCTCAACGTGTTTCTCCTGTGGATGAATTTGAAAAGATCTTGGACTTATCATGGAAGTTTACAGTGTTTGATTTAATGGAAAGGGTAATGGGCCTGAATAAAATTAATGGGAGCCTGTAGTTAATGCTCATGCTCCAAGATTGTTAAGGCAGTTTCACATTTAACATCCTTCACATCTTGGTCCTGTCTGCGCACTGAGGTTGTGCTTTTGGAGAGTGCTATGTCAGGCTCTCTAGTGTGGTCAAAGATTTGCTTTGCTTACTGTGAGTGGGAGGCCCAGGAGCAGCCAGTGCACTGTTAGGAGAGGCTTTGCTGTTGCCAGAGTCAAGGGCCACCATAAGTGAAGTTGGATTAGAGTGGCTGGCTCTCTGGATGCTTCCTTGTGAGTTTTTTTATGTTTTTACTTTGTACACTATTATTAGCGCATTTTATATTCTTCTACTAGGAAGTGACCTTGTCCTTGTTCCTAGCGCCAAGCCTGAATGAAAGGTGTTAAAAGGTCATCTCAAACTCCCATTCAGTGCTTAGTTATTTGTATGGAACCTGAAGTATTCTTGTTCTTGGCCTGCTTCCCTGCACTTGACTTTGGCAAAGTTTCTGGACTATGCTGTTTGACCCTTCTACTGAGGTATGCTGAGGGTTGATATACTGGCTTATGAACATTGGTACTGTAACCTAACTTTTGTATCTTCCTTGTCCAGTTGTTCTAATGCCTGGTATAGGACTGACCTTCTGGTTCTAACCATTGGCCTTCTGCTATCCTGAGTGTTTCCTGCTTCTCATGAGATCACAATAATTTACATGAAATTACCCTGGTTTTATGGTACTCCAAAAGTCTGAAGCACTTGGATGCCTATGCAAACATGGGTAACAATTACATCCAGATAAGGATTTGTATAAGCACCATGTGGTCTTTTTTGCAAAAGCATCTGCTAGAATCTTGGCAAACATACTTGTAGCTGTGGCCAGAGTGAGGGAAAGAGGTTCATACTATAAATAGGTGCATCAAGATTAAGAAAGTATAATGATTTGGATAGAGATATGAAGGCAAAACAAAGCCTGCTTTCTTTGAAACCAATAAAAGTTTGGAGAACAATTGTGCCCATACCTGCTATATTTTATATCGGTACTATTTAGTTGCTTTTTTATTTTATCTGTGTCTCTTATGTCCATCACAAAGTAAGACCTTTTGTATTTGTTCCTCTGATAAGCCATGCAACCATATTTTCATTTCTGGATCATTAGTAATCTATTAGCGAGATCTTACCATATTGCATCTGAAAGCTCAGCGACATCTGTGTATATATTTCCATCATATATATATTGAGGAATTATTTGCCAAAACACTGTCATTCATTAATGATGTGCCTATTGCTGAGTAACTCCAAAGGATTTCAGAAACTGTTGTAAACAATACAACTGACTGCACTACATGTTTTGCAGAACATGCATACTTCAAACAAGTATTTTAGCTTACATAGTAGAACAGGCACAATAAATCATATCCATTTAAAATTCTCAGGATAAGCTAAGCTGGAAAGAAGGCATGGCATAAACAAAAGGTACAGTTAACAGTACGGTTTGCATGTTAAATGAAATGTTGTGAGTTTATGTGTAGTGTACAGTGTGAACATTGCATGCATAAATAAATATACATAAGAAATATCCATTAAGAAATAACCAGAGGAAACTCTTACACCATAAAACATTAATAATAATATATTTTAATGAAAAATTTTTAGCATCATGTTTCTATTCAAAGACACTCAAAACTAACTTTATTTGTCTTTAGATTGACCTATGACAGAACCCAATGAGAACTCATTTCCTTTCTGCATTTTCAACTTTTTTTTTTTCTTTCCTTTTTTTAAGTTTAAACAACCAGGCTAGCAAAAAATGATCCCAATACATAGTTCTCTTATATCAAACAAGCTAGGTGTCCCATACATTGTAGCTATACAGATTATATACATTACACAGCAGGGGAAAAGCCAAACTGTTCCCTGACCAGAAATATGCAAAAGGATAAATATATATAAGATACAATATATATATATATATATATATATATATATATATATATATATATATATATATATATACACAAAATATGTTAGCATAGAGCAGCTAAATAATGTTAGAAATCATTACAAAAAATGCTTTATGCACCTCAGATTAAACCACTAGAATCCTGATATGGTTTATTTTCATTTGTAATAACAATACATCACATCAGGTCTCTGTTCACATTCTTAGTAGGATTTTAAAAGAAACATATAATTTTTTTTTCACTTTCATGTTTTAAGGCAGTAAATTCTTAAAATGGCATTAAACACCTGTTGCCTTGAGTAAAAAATCATGCTTGTTGTACACTACAAAGAGATTTCAAAATGAACACTTCTTGCTCCGTGTAAACAATTACTCTTGTCCTACACTTCATAGGGAGGCCAAAACTAAAATTCTGTAACCCAGGTTTTCTTGAAAATGCTGCAAAACAAATAGCTGGTTCAGGGATTTTGCAGCATTTTAAAGAAAACCTGGTTTACTGAATTTGCTTTATGGCCTCACTATGGAGTGTGGGATAAGCATAATTGTTTACAACAGTGTTTAATGTCCGTTTCATTTTAAAATATCTTTGCAGTTTCTTTGTAAATCAGAAAAGTTCTACTTCTCAAAATGACAAATATATGTGTGTCTGGATGTTTTATCAGTCACTTCAATAGAATTAGAATGCAGCAGTTTTACCAAATATGTAGCATATTTGTGTTTAAATGTGTGCAATGTATAAAAACAAAAATACTGAAAATATGTGCTGCACAACATAATATAAAAGTTTAAGATATGATATATAACTATTTTAGATTTCAAACATAAAGAAACCACAGAGATGATAAAATAACCATGTTTTCTGAAAAAATATTACTCTCAAAAGCAGAAACCCATATTTCATAAACGGCATAAAGGATCATGACAATTTCTACAGTCTTAATGTAAAATAAAGTTGCCAAATAGTTATTTATATATAATTATTTTAGAGTCTAAATGTAATCTATTTAGAAATGAGTATTTGTCATCTACACTTGAGAACAGAAGGTGGTGCCATGTACACTCTTGTGGTATTAACACTTCAATGAAACTTTTTTCTTGAAAAAACACCAGCAAGAGAATTAGCCAACTATTAGGTTAACTATCAGCAACCATGTATTCCAATATATTTCTGTACTAAGGATCTGATTAAGAAAGTCTTAAACATAAAATCAAATATATAATTTTCAAAAAACTACCCCCTCAAAAAAAAAAAAAGTTTATATATATATATATATATATATATATAAACTAACAGGATTCAAATGATTTTCGTAAATACCTTTTCATACTGAAAATTAAAATGTGTTGCTTGATAATTTGATGCCCCTGTAGCAGTAAGGGTGCTGATCACAGGAAGTACAGCTTGGCTTTACCCCCAACAAACATTTGAAAACATCAAAAGCTTACAATTACAGGCTCAAAAACAGATTTGAAAAAAATGACAACAAAATAAACAACTGTGATCTTCACATTGATTACAAGAACTGTAGAAATAATTGTAACATTTCCAAAACGGCACTTGGTTTCAAAAATGGGCACAAAAATAGATATTGTAGCCACCAAGAACAATGGGGTACTATAAAAATGTTAAAAGCCAGATACAAGTATATAAAATGTGCACTTTAAACATTGTATACATTTAAACAAAAGAAAGTTACTTTTTGCCAACAGTTTAATATACATGCTATGTGTTTATGTGTCCAGGACCACAGGGAAATTCCACAACAGAGTTAAGCAAATAATATTCATAAAATGGTTCACTAGGAGACAAAGGAGAGGTTGGGAGAATTCTATAAGATTACAACTTATAAATTAATGGTGCTAGGCATTGCTTTTTTTCAATTCAAGGTGCTGTGTGCATACAGCTCAAACGTAGAATGCTCAGTTCTTTTTATGCAATATAAAACTGGGGTTGATCAAAGGCCTTTTTTTATGGATGGAGTAATGGAATAAAACTGAAGACCACAATGAGATTGTTGTTTGCAATCATATTCATGGTAAACAAATATTAACATAAACTTGGATTTGAGGGCATTTTATAGAATTAAAGGCATTGAGAATGATTCAGAGTGAAATGCGCTGTAATTTTCTGATTAAGCATAAATAACACCCAGAAACTCTGTTTAAATTAAGCAGCTATAACTGCAAAAGGTGTAATGTGAACAGTTTAGTATCTGGCTTGATTTAACCTGAAATGTTGCATGAAACCACCTGACATTTTTGTGTTAATCCACTACTGCAATACATCGAATACACAAAATATTATCAGCTATTACCATTCACGAACTGCACAATATTGCATATTCTGTATCACAATATGTCATATATTTGTAATTCATTAAATATTTCTTATAATTTCTATATAAAACATATTTTCATTTTGTGGATCAAGTGCACTTAATATGTGATAATTGTTTTGTTATAGAGGTGAATTTATCAGCCAAAGCAGTTTGTGGGGGAAGGGTTTAAAATTAAAATACATTTAGTCACCAAAATGATGTGGCAATAACATACTTGTAGCTATCAAAGATTTAATAACCATTAAAACGGAAGAAGCACGGCAGGTATTATTTGGTAAATATTACAACAATTTCTTTCTGTGCAACTTTTAAATTATTCCAACAGAGTATTTTTATTTGTATTAAGGTATTCTCAGCTAATCAGTACAAATATTATTAACCTAAAGGTGACAAAAAAAGAATCACTGGTTTGCTCTACTGGTCTTTAATACCAAAAGTTAAAAATAAGGCTCAATGGCAGTGTTTGTTAGTTTTCATCTGCTGTAAAATTGTTTTCAAGTCAAAATAACACACACACACACACACGTATATATATGTATATATATATAAATGACCAATGTTTAAGTGCTTTATTTTCAAATGTATATTTAAATGTATGCTGAATGTTAAGAAAAATTAAATACATATTCCCTAGTGATTCCATACAATTAGCATTTTTTTTCAAACAAACCTGAGGCACCATAAATTTTATTATTACTAGAAATAATAAGCAGCAAAAACTGAATCTCTACAAACATGCCAGATATCAAAAGCACTGTAGTCCTTCGATGTTTTGATAATGGACAAAAACAATCTTAATAATTCTACTCAAAGGCTGATCAATTTGGTGATTTTTTTGCCAAATAAATGATTGTATTGTATTCAATATTATAAATCAATATTTTGCTACTGAATATCTCATGGTTATAATTTACAGGGATATTTTTTTTAAAATGTTCAAATAAAACACTACACTGGGTTAATTTAATAAATTCAAATGAAAAAAAAAATGTATAAAAACTTATGTCAAGGAATAAAATTATTGACATCAATGTGAGAATTATTTAAATTAGAAAACACAAAAATCTGGATAGAATTATTTTTGCAAAGCTTGGAACTTGAAGGTGGCATGAGAACATTTAAACACATACGTATATAGTGCAAACATCTGTTACACAAATTAAAATTTAAACTGTCTCCAGATAAATTATAAATAATTATAATTTTTTTTTTTCCCCAGGCCACTGATGTGCTCAATATCATTTCCCCAAAATATCAAGAAAGTTTATTATAATACAAATATTATCTAAAGTGAAAATTGAAAGTAGATTTAAATTTGTTTTATCTAGTAAAACATTTCAAAGAATTCTGTACTGAAAGTTTAAATTAACAGGATATAACAGGCATCAGTGCTAAATTCATAATTTCTCCTTAAGATAAAAATCTAAATAAAAAAATGATCAAAATGGTCTACAACATATATATATACTCATGTATGTATGTGTGTTTATATATATATATATATAACCATGTATGTATGTGTGTTTATATATATATATATATATATAACCATGTATGTATGTGTGTTTATATATATATATATATAACCATGTATGTATGTGTGTTTATATATATATATATATATAACCATGTATGTATGTGTGTTTATATATATATATATATATAAAACCAACCATGTATGTATGTGTGTTTATATATATATATATATATATATATATATAAAACCATGTATGTATGTGTGTTTATATATATATATATACACATACATATACACACACACACCGGCTATGGTTTCATATTTATATATATATATATGGACAAATATTTAGTAAAACATTTGTAAAAATGCACTCCATCTCCCATCCATTAAAAACTCTAAATATGCTGTAACTTAAATGGACAAAACGAACCCAAATACAATGTAGTGCCCATGTAAAAGTGTCTTACTTTTACTATTAAAATTACTTATCTGAAAGCATCACTGTTACCAGAGCTTTTTATTGCCATTCTAATGCAGGCTCCCATGTATTATTCAGGTATCATCTAGATTGGCTACAAGCAAGCTCCCAGCAAACATTTAGTGTTTGGGAGAAATGCAATGGAGAACAAACCTGGAGGGAGGTGGAAAGTAGAGAAGACATTTCCAGAAGGAAGAAAAATAGGCTTTTTCAGCTGAGGTGACACTCACACATGGGCATTCAATTGATAAAGAGATTTATTCATGTTCTTTTAAGTGCTATATATTTGTGTTCAAGCCATCTATGTGTTTATGGATACCTATAAACAGTTTTACTAGTTGTGCATTAGATAAAAAACTATTCTATCCTTTTTTACTCTATTTTAAGTGTTAAGACAGGGGGATTACAGACTCTTAAAGGGACATTTTTTCTTTCTTGCATCTAGGAGAGGGTATTTTAAAAAGGAAATAATCCTTTATTGATTAAAACTACTTTTTGTTTTCATACTTTTTTATTTTATAGCCAACAAAACAGAATTGTGGGAAATGTTATAGTCAGTGAGCTATCTGTCCATATGGGTTTGTTTTTATAATACAGTACCTTGCCAAATTATTAGACCAATTGGTCAAAAAATCATAATTGTGATATTAATTTCATATTTATTCTTAAGTAAGCCTATGAGCCCAGCTATTTGTAGGTCGCCTTTATAAGAGCCGACTACAACAGTGCAACTCTCGGCAGGGCCCTCTACCCATTTGATCCCTATAAATGTTATCTTGTATACCGCCTATATTTACAGCGCTGCAGAATCTGTTGGCGCTCTACAAATACCTGATAATAATAATGTGTTGATTTTTTAGTTTGTAACCATTTCTTATTCCAAGTTATATTGGTAAAATCTGCAATACATATTTACGTGTTTTTTGATGTAATATTGCTAAAATAACAAATGTATATGTTTTTTACAGATGGGTAAACAATGTTACTTGTTGTTAAAGAAAGTCGGTCAAATTGTCGGCCAATTGAAAGCAAAAAACATGTAGTAAAATATGGCTAAAATTGTTGGTGTTTCATGTAGTTCTGTAAATAAAATTAAGAAAAAATGGATTGTGGGGATGATTTGAGTCCAAAACAGAAGGGCGCTTGTGGTCGACATTGCGTTACTACACCAAAACTGAATTTGAGATATCCGCACTCAAAATAGTAAACTACCTGTCAGAGTCTTGTATAAACACATTCCAGATGCAGGTATCAAGGTAGAAAGAGAGCATGTTAGCCAGAAACCCTGTTTGAAAACCTAAGCTCACACTGGTCATGATTAAGAAATGTCTTGAATATGATTAAGAAATGTCTTGAATGGGAAAAATAAATATAAAAAGTTAACAACTAATGACTGGGAAAGGGTAAGTTTTCACTAACTGGTTCTTTTAAATTACTTTTTTAACTAAAGTGTTGAAATAAATGTTTTTATTCTGTTTCTCAGGTGTGTTTTTCTGACCAGTCAGTTTTTCTGGTGTTTGTAAGACGATGACCAGATTAAAATTTTCATCCTGATTGTATTGTATTAAACATCCTCCTTCCATCATGGTGTGGTCTGTGATCAGTGCCAAGGGTCCAGGACATTAATACATGTCGGAAGGTACCATGAAAGCCGACCAATATAATTTTTTTTTACAGAACGTCTGTTTCCGCAAATGAGGGAGTGGTTTGAGGCAGGTGAAAACACTATTTGTATGCATGATGGCACACCTTGCCATAGAGCCAAGGTCATAGGCAAGTTTTTAGATGACAATAATGTTGCAGTGCTTTATTGGCCAGGGAATTTGAGATATGAACCCAATTGATTATATTTGGTTCATGAAAAGAGATATTAGTAAAACTGGTCCTACCATTACAAGAGAGCTCAAAAAGGCATTTATCAAGATATGAAACCATAATCCGATGATAAAAATGAAGATAGCAAACTGTATAAACAGTATGCCTCGTTATATAGAGGCACTACTGGCCACTAAGGGTGGGTATACCAAATATTTATTTTCATTTGTTATTTTCATTACTTTTATTTTGTAGACAAACTAGTTTTTTTATTTCTTAAGAATATTTTGTATGTAAATATGTATTTAGCGCTGCGGAATCTGTTGGCAGTTTAAAAATAACCAATAATAATAATATTCTTGATAACAATTGATTTATACTAAGTTATCATAACCAAAACTATAAAACATTGATTTTTAAACAAGGGTCTAATAATTTAGCAAGGCACTGTATATAAAGTTTTACTTTTATGATGTAAACCTATTGTAGTATGGTTAATAAAATATTGCAGGGATATTAAATACCCATGAAACCAGACAAGATGGGTTCATTTAGTTGCAGAAAACAAAAGGAGTCTATAATATAATCTCAGAATCTCTATATGCATGTTTGTGAAAATATATTTATATACTTGAATGTAGAACAATTTTAAATATGGGAAAAAACATCTTAAAAGTATTTTTAATTAAATGATCTAATGTCTTAGAGCATTATGTAATATATATATATCCAATTTAAAGATTGCAGCACTCTCACAAACTCATCCAGACTCAGCAATATTTCTGACCAGTGCATTTTCTTAATTCACTTATATATATATATTTATAACCCCTGTGTACAGTAACATTTGTACTCAGGAGCCTTAATGCACAGCCCCTCCTATGAGGCACAGCACCAATAAGCCAATCAGGATACACTCAGCTGCTAGTACAACTTTTAACTGTCTTTAACCTCCGCACATGGTTTAACACAGTTTGCAGCAAGCACTTTTAATAATAAAATGCTATAAAGATAAACAATAAGTAGACTATAATATTTAATTTCTTTTATATTAAATGAATAATATTTTCATTAAGAAAAAAATCCTTTCCGTTCCGCACCTCAGTAAAGTATTGATCTACTCTTTTGTCTAATTTCTGGGTTTTAAATCCATTATGTTGTTATTTTATTAGGCATGTGCATTCCGACTATTCATTAGTGCAAATTCAGATCTTAGTGTGTTGCACTTTCCCAAGAAGAAAAACGGCTCCAAAAATAGTTGAATGCTACTAGTCATATTTGTCATTCGTTTCCTAGCGAGTAGTCTGAATGCACATGCCTACATTTTATGGTACACACTGCAGAGCCCTGCTTCTTGCTGGAGGAGAGAAAATAATGTATCTTTATACAGGATGGGACAAAGGAATACCTACTAATATATTAGGTTAAATAAAACAGTTGTTTAGATTCTGAACAGCCGCACCCAAAAAAAAAAAAAGAAAAATATCAAGCCAATTGCGCAAACCTCCCACAGTGTTCATGAGCTATCAATCCAGGTGCCAGTGATACCGGAGGGTCATATCTGCCTGCCAGATCCTCTCCCACTTCCTTGATTTTCTATCCCCTACAATAATTTGTTTTAATTGAAGCATAAATAGCACAAGTAAACTACTTGTAAAAGAAGAAGACGTCACGCTAGGGAGGTTGTGAAGCACAATCATTGCCCATGATAATGCATTTAAATAGGACTGAGTATATAGCATGTGCCTAAACAATATAAAATTAAATAAACTAAATGTAACAAACCCTAACCTCGCCATATAGAATTTGAAGACTATAAGGTTGGGCCAATAACAATCAGAACAAAAATAAACATCTAAGGAAGATGGGATCATTTTATTGTGCAGTAAAATATAACTTGCAGCCTTCAGTTAAAGGGACGATTTACTCACTGCCAGTCACCCAGTGACATTTATTTACCTGCAAAAATTAGAAGTAAAAGCTGTTTAGATTTATACTAACATACCAGTATGTTGTACACTTCATACTAATTTTTAATAACTTGCAGGTAATTTCTAATACTGTTCACAGAAAGAAACTATCAGCCAATAAGCATTAGATGTGAGTAAATATCAGCCAGTGAGGATTATTAGGAATTACAAACCTGACCCTGTGTATTAGTTGTAATTTGAACTGACAAAGCTTGTATTTCACATTTTTATGGGAAAAATCCCATGTACAGCCTCTGATCTTCATATGGATAAAATAATATATTGAAGGAAAATGAGCCTTTAAGGATCTTACATTTTTGTTTCCAGCTACTTTTAGGCAATCTTGCAAGGACAGGGATGGCACATCATGATACTAATTAATTTTTCCGATGTTCTTGTTTACAACCTAATGTAGTTAGCTTTAATGATTATTAAAGCTTATGGAAAGTCATAAACAGTCAAAAAGCAACTCTTTGGGGTTGAATCTTTGGTCTAAGACCTCCTATAACTGCTAGACATCAGCTGTAATTGTATATCCTAAAACAGAATGTAAGAGACGCAGCAGATGGAGGCCATTGAAGTGCTAGAGTGAGCTACTCCTGCTTATATATCTGGTGCCATAAAGTGCTATGTTCGCATAAAAAGTGAGGCCAGGAGACATTAAATTTGAATTTGAGAATGAAGAACAAGCCTAATTAATGTATATAATGGCAATTCATTTTTACAGAGTCTGTGATGACTTACTGGGTAATTATTATTTTTTACAAGATTTTATGAAACAACAGAGACTAGCCATGATGCCTTGGTACCATATTAAAATCTAATGTTTGTCAAACACTTCTCTACCAAAATGTATTATGGCAAATGAATGCCGACCAACTATTCTCTAAATTATTTTCAAGTTTAACTGCAAAGTGCATCCATATTTTACAGCATCACTTACTTGACTTGTCAATATCACTTTTTACATTCAGTTATGAGTATGTGGGTATGATTTAGAGCACAAAAAGTAAAAATCAAATAATTATATGCAGAATTAATTAAAAAAAATATGGTTATGTGATTATAATACTTTACAATGTTTTGTTTCTAACAAGATTGTCAACTCTTTTTGGGTTTCCCTAATCAGAATCCTATTCCTAGGGAATTTCCTAGTTCATTTAAAATATAAAATTGCAACCAAACCCCCCCCCCCCCCCGATTCTAATTAACTAAACAGTAGGGCTTCAAGAAAAGTAGTGTTATACAAATATTATCAACTAGCTTCCAGTTATTGTAATTCCCTTCAAGACTCAGAAATGATAAAAGCATCATTTAATGATCAGACAAAATGTGTTAAAAAATCCTCCATTAAGGACAAGCTGTTTTAAACAATTCCTACATTATAAAACTATTTTTAAGCTTTGAAGGGCACATAAGAAGTGGTATCATTTTACCATTTCTCAAAAGCTATTACAAAGTGTTGACAAAGACTGCCCATTGCTTGATGGCTCAATAGCCAATTAGACCTCAGTACAATGCAATGGATGCATATTTGTATAACAAGTGACTTGTATTTGTAGCTAATTTAAGATCATTTTACACAATAATGTATGCCTTAAAAATGACATACGTACATGTGTACAAACTGCTTGTGACATACTGTTATTTCCTTAGTAGTCATATTAACCAGGTGAAGGATGATTGACTAACATCTCGTTTTTAGAGAGGACAAATGAAAAATGAATTCTGCAGGGATACAGTAAAACTCATGTGGCCCTGCAGTATGCATAGTGCATAATACCCTCGTTGGGGATGCCTGGTAATCGTACAAAGGAGAAAATATGTTAACATACTAGTTGTATTATATAACGATATATTGCTGGAGTTTATGTAGAATGCCCCTACAGTCCTTAAGTGATAATAAAGATCAACCCTCTCAAAAATATATATATAAAAAGGACAAAAATAAAATTAGCACATCAATCAAGTTATATAATCATGCTCTTCTGTGCACACACTTGAAGGTAATTAAAACTCCACTAAAGTAGATTGTTTTGCATCCCCCAAAATTAACCTTAACCCCTTTTCTGCTGAAAAAGAATATATTCTATTCCCATCTGTGAATCCAACCATCTAGCAGCAAATGGAATTGTTTCCCTAAACAAGGGCAATACTTTGTGTGCATCAAGACCCTCACAGAGGAGACTCACATTAGATAATCACAACTTCAGTTTCAGCTGAATTTGCTAAATGAAAGAAAATGCAGCACATCTAATTCCCAAGTGAAGTTTAGATATTCACACAATTTTAACATTATTATGTCTCTTAAAAAAAACAAAACAAAAAAAAAACAACAAAAACACCTCCCCATCGCATGATTATGATGCTGTCAAAATCATGAGTTGGGATACGTTAGTGAAGTTACTGTAGTATTTTCCGCAAAAAGCCTTGTGCAATCCAGATCTAGGGTTCACCTGGTTATTTAAGAAAAGCAATTTGGATCTTTCATCAGTTTCATTACATTTTTTTTTTTTTTTAAAAGCAGTGATAAAAGTAAACGAGATGAAAACAGGGTGTGCATTCTGCCAATGTCCCAAGGTGCTTTTTTGTTTCCTCTTTAACTGAACAAACACAGGCACTTTCCAAAGAAAGCAAAAAAAAAAAAGCATTTTTATGAAGTCAGGGTGCAGGGCAGGTATTGTTGCAGGTCAGACACCAGCTATTCAACAGCAATGGAGGCCACCTCTGATTTTGGGGGGTCATCTCTGCTGGTCTCCTCCATATTGCTGGGCTTTGAAGGCTCTGCCATTCCCTCCGGTTCCTCCTCCTCCTCCTCTTCTTCTTTCTCCGCAAGGCCACCCAGGGATCCTAGTGGAAAAGAGCTCTCACAGTTCTGTGTGGAGGAGACTTGGGAAATGACGGGCATTTGGACAGAGGAGTTGCTTTCAAAGCTGTGTTCTGCCAGCTCGTACTGCCCAAGGGCCTCTTCCTGCTCCTGGCTCAAATAATCCGGGACTAGGAAATCGCTGGAAAACAGGAGAAAGGCAATTACATAACAGAAAAAATGATTATAGCAAGTAACTAAACAGTGAAGCTAGGAAAGTCCTTAGTTAATGAGTAAGTTGTATGTCTTGTGTTACGCTTGTGCTTCATATAGAATGTAATGCTACAATGAGAGCCGGTAAACTAGAGTGCTCTTAGAGAAATTTTATAGTGCAACAACCACAAAATAACAGACCCCTTGCTCTAACACTAAACAGAGGAACTGGATTGTTGCATTGTATACATAGCAGGAAGGTAACAAACTTCTATTTATGTATAAGACAAATAAAGTCAAAAATAAACTTTCATGATTTAGATAAAGCTTGCAATTAAAAAAAAAAAGCTTTCTAATATACCTCAGTGTTCTAGCCAGGACCTTTTTTAGCGGGTGCACCATCCGACTGATTTTACTGACCACACCGGCTAAAAATGTAGCCAATATTACGCTAAACTGAGCTATTAAAAATATTCAATTTTCACTGCACAAATTATCATTAAATACATTTATGTTAAATCATGCAAAATAGAAAATATTACATTGCCCGCACCCGGCTAATTCATAATGCAACGACTGGCAACATTTTCTGTGGAGAACAACGTACCTCCATTATCAAGACAGGCACATTCTTTTTATATACACACTGAGGCTCCAGCCCCTACTGAGCATGTGCAAAGTGCACAGTATATAAAATTTGCGAAAAAATATTTTACTGTTCATTTCAAAGTCAAAGTAAGTGCTTTTGCATTGTCTTTTGGTGTATTTGTCAATTGTTATATTCTACTTTATCTAGTGGTTCTTTAACTGATCTAAACTACTCTTTAATCCTTAAAGGCACAGTCAAGTAAAAAAAAAAAACAACTTTCATGATTTAAATAATTTTCCAATTTACTTGTATTACCAATTTTGCTTTGTTCTCTTGTTATTCTTAGTTGAAAGCTAAACCTAGGAGGTTCATATGCTACTTTCTTAGACCTTGAAGGCCAACTCTAATCTGAAAGCATTTTGACAGTTTTTCACCACTAGAGGGTGTTAGTTCATGTGTTTCACATAGATAACATAGAGCTCAGGCACATGAAGCTCCTAGGAGTCAGCACTAACTGGCTAAAAATGCAAGTCTGTCAATAGAACTGAAATAAGGGGGCAGTTTGCAGAGCCTTAGATACAAGGTAATCACAGAGGTAAAAAGTATATTATTATAACTGTGTTGGTTATGCAAAACTGGGGAATGGGTAATAAAGGGATTATCTACATTTTTAAACAACAAACATTCTGGTGTTTACTGTCCCTTTAAGACTGTACAGCTGCCTTTGATGCTACTATAAAACATATATTCCCCAAGCAAATGTATTACATTTTATAACATAGGGCTTTGCTAGTATAAAGTGTCAAATTATATCTTGGCAATCGATCTTTGCACATGATAATTTGCATGTTTTGGAAAAAAACAAATCACACACACAAGGCAGAACAATAATACAGTAAGTATCGAATCATTTAAAAATGAATCTTCATTCTAGAGACCACTGTTGTAATTTTAATATAAAATGTACAAAACAAGAGAAAAAGAGCACAGAGATCACCAAAAAAAAAAAAAAAAGAAGAAGAAAAAAAAAAAGCACAACAAAACAAAAACATAACCTTTAAAGCAGGGCTCCATAAATTTGTTCAAAATCTTGGAGCCAGCTCACAAATTTAAGAGCCAGAAACTTTTGGCCATCCCTATGACAATATATGCAGTAGCTGGGTGTAGGCAGCATAATGCTTTGCAATACTGTAGCATTTTCTAGTATTTATAAATGTTACTTCAGCTATCCAAAGCACAATATCATTTCATAATTTAATATAAATTGATAAATGACTTATAAGGGATTTTTAGGGGGAGAGGGGGTCACTGTTTGTTTATTATTAAAACACGAGGCAATAAAATTGATTGCCACCATTTTGACTGCAAAGTGTGCCCAGTCAGGCACAAAATTGAATAAATGCTACCTTGAAGGGATTCGTAATTTAGACAGACCCCCTGTCGCTAACAAATCACATGAGACTTGTGTGTATATGACTAACAGGAAATACAGGGTCAGGAGTCTAAGCACTAGAAACCTCAGATCAGACCCTATAGCCCTGCAGACCCTCTTTCACATACCTACATTATGCATGATTGGATACCCTGGTACTGCACCCCTCTGAAAACCCCTTAACCCTGCACCCCTTTATTATATAAAATCAAAATAAATCAGATAAAATGTATATACTGTATATATATATATATATATATATATATATATATATATATAATTATATATATAACAATTTAGTTCTCTCAAAGAACTAAAAACACTAGTTAGAAACCTAACATGTTTATGCATTTGAAACCAGATGGTTAGCACAGGCCACAATGGATAGAAGAAAAAGATAATAATAATGTAAGGTGGATGGAAAGGTTTTAGCATTAGCTGCTCTTTTATTACATGAACAAGCGTAACACAAGACATACAAATCTAGCCAAATAGACCTTTTAAAATGGCTGCCCCAAAGACAGCACTTTGACATGTAATAACTCACATGTAATAACTCAAATGTAATAACTCAAATGTAATAACTCACATGTAATAACTCACATGTAATAACTCAAATGTAATAACTCACATGTAATAACTCAAATGTAATAACTCAAATGTAATAACTAAATGTAATAACTCAAATGTAATAACTCAAATGTAATAACTCACATGTAATAACTAAATGTAATAACTAAATGTAATAACTCAAATGTAATAACTCAAATGTAATAACTCACATGTAATAACTAAATGTAATAACTCAAATGTAATAACTAAATGTAATAACTAAATGTAATAACTCAAATGTAATAACTCAAATGTAATAACTAAATGTAATAACTCAAATGTAATAACTAAATGTAATAACTCAAATGTAATAACTAAATGTAATAACTAAATGTAATAACTCACATGTAATAACTCAAATGTAATAACTAAATGTAATAACTCACATGTAATAGCTCACATGTAATAACTCAAATGTAATAACTAAATGTAATAACTCAAATGTAATAACTAAATGTAATAACTAAATGTAATAACTCACATGTAATAACTAAATGTAATAACTCACATGTAATAACTCACATGTAATAACTCACATGTAATAACTAAATGTAATAACTAAATGTAATAACTCACATGTAATAACTCAAATGTAATAACTAAATGTAATAACTAAATGTAATAACTCAAATGTAATAACTCACATGTAATAACTCAAATGTAATAACTAAATGTAATAACTAAATGTAATAACTCAAATGTAATAACTCACATGTAATAACTCAAATGTAATAACTAAATGTAATAACTCAAATGTAATAACTAAATGTATTAACTCACATGTAATAACTCACATGTAATAACTCCCATGTAATAACTAAATGTAATAACTAAATGTAATAACTCAAATGTAATAACTAAATGTAATAACTCAAATGTAATAACTCACATGTAATAACTCAATGTAATAACTGAAATGTAATAACTCAAACGTAATAACTCAAACGTAATAACTCACATGTAATAACTCACATGTAATAACTCAAATGTAATAACTAAATGTAATAACTCAAATGTAATAACTCACATGTAATAACTCAAATGTAATAACTAAAATGTAATAACTAAATGTAATAACTCACATGTAATAACTCAAATGTAATAACTCAAATGTAATAACTCACATGTAATAACTCACATGTAATAACTCACATGTAATAACTCAAATGTAATAACTCACATGTAATAACTCAAATGTAATAACTAAATGTAATAACTAAATGTAATAACTCAAATGTAATAACTCAAATGTAATAACTAAATGTAATAACTCACATGTAATAACTCAAATGTAATAACTAAATGTAATAACTAAATGTAATAACTCACATGTAATAACTAAATGTAATAACTAAATGTAATAACTCAAATGTAATAACTAAATGTAATAACTAAATGTAATAACTCACATGTAATAACTAAATGTAATAACTCAAATGTAATAACTAAATATAATAACTCAAATGTAATAACTAAATGTAATAATTCAAATGTAATAACTAAATGTAATAACTCAAATGTAATAACTCAAATGTAATAACTCAAATGTAATAACTCACATGTAATAACTCAAATGTAATAACTCACATGTAATAACTCACATGTAATAACTCAAATGTAATAACTCAAATGTAATAACTCAAAATACCTTCATGGAAATTAAGTTAAAACAACAAATACAAGCTTTCAATCAACGTATATAACTGAATTACAAAATAATATTTTTTGATGACGGAGTCCCTTTAATAGCGGCTAAAAAGGACCTTGGGAGAAAACTTTTATTTTTTTTATTATTGAACTATTGTCATCTCCAGAGCAGCAATGCACTACTAGGGACTAGCTGAAAACATCTGGTGAGCCAATGACAAGAGGCATATGTATGTAGCAGCCAATAACCAGATAGCTCCCAGTAATGCCCTGTTGATCCTGAGCCTACCTATGTATGCTTTTCGGCCCTCACAACCAATTACATTTGTCACATAGCCCTCACAACCAATTGCAAGTGTTACACAGCCCCCACATCCAATTGCAAGTGTTACACAGCCCTCACAACCAATTGCATGCGTTACACAACCCTCACAACCAATTGCAAGTGTTACATAACCCTCACAACCAATTGCACGTGTTACACAACCCTCACAACCAATTGCATGAGTTATACAACCCTCACAACCAATTGCATGTGTTACACAATCCTAACAACCAATTGCAAGTGTTACACAACCCTGACAACCAATTGCAAGTGTTACACAGCCTTCACAGCCAATTGCATGTGTTACACAACCCTCACAACCAATTGCATGTGTTATACAGCCCTCATAACCAATTGCATGTGTTACACAGCCCTCACAACCAATTGCAAGTGTTACACAGCCCTCACAACCAACTACATTTCTCACATAGTCCTCACAACCAACTGCATTTGTCACACAGTCATCACAACCAACTGCATTTCTCACACAGCCCTCACAACCAACTGCATTTGTTACACAGCCCTTACAACCAATTGCATTTGTCACACAGCCCTTACAACCAGTTGCATTTGTCACAGCCTTCAGAACCAATTGTGTATGTCACACAGCCCTCACAACCAATTTAATTTGTCACACAGCCCTCACAACCAACTGCATTTCTCACATAGCCCTCACAACCAACTGCATTTGTCACACAGTCATCACAACCAACTGCATTTCTCACATAGCCCTCACAACCAACTACATTTATCACATAGCCCTCACAGCCAACTGCATTTGTCACACAGTCATCACAACCAACTGCATTTCTCACACAGCCCTCACAACCAACTGCATTTCTCACACAGCCCTCACAACCAACTTAATTTGTCACACAGCCCTCACAACCAACTGCATTTCTCACATAGCCCTCACAACCAACTGCATTTGTCACACAGTCATCACAACCAACTGCATTTCTCACATAGCCCTCACAACCAACTACATTTATCACATAGCCCTCACAACCAACTGCATTTGTCACACAGTCATCACAACCAACTGCATTTCTCACACAGCCCTCACAACCAACTGCATTTCTAACATAGCCCTCCACAACCAACTGCATTTCTAACATAGCCCTAACAACCAACTGCATTTCTAACATAGCCTCACAACCAACTGCATTTGTCACACAGCCCTCACAACCAACTGCATTTGTCACACAGCCCTCACAACCAACTGCATTTGTCACACAGCCCTCACAACCAACTGCATTTCTCACATAGCCCTCACAACCAACTGCATTTGTCACACAGTCATCACAACCAACTGCATTTCTCACATAGCCCTCACAACCAACTACATTTATCACATAGCCCTCACAACCAACTGCATTTGTCACACAGTCATCACAACCAACTGCATTTCTCACACAGCCCTCACAACCAACTGCATTTCTCACACAGCCCTCACAACCAACTGCATTTCTAACATAGCCCTCCACAACCAACTGCATTTCTAACATAGCCCTCACAACCAACTGCATTTCTAACATAGCCTCACAACCAACTGCATTTGTCACACAGCCCTCACAACCAACTGCATTTGTCACACAGCCCTCACAACCAACTGCATTTCTAACATAGCCCTCACAACCAACTGCATTTCTAACATAACCCTCACAACCAACTGCATTTGTCACACAGCCCTCACAACCAACTGCATTTGTCACACAGCCCTCACAACCAACTGCATTTGTCACACAGCCCTCACAACCAACTGCATTTCTAACATAGCCCTCACAACCAACTGCATTTCTAACATAGCCCTCACAACCAACTGCATTTCTAACATAGCCCTTACAACTAATTGCATTTGTCACACAGTCATCACAACCAATCAGATTTGTCACACAGCGCTCAAAACCAATTGCATTTGTTAAATATCCATTACAACCAATTGCATTTGAGAGGACAACGTGTAAACAAAATTATCTGATGTCATTTAGGCAATATTTACATGCCATAACACAGGTTTTACGTGCAATTTAATTACTTTGTAGTAAAGCAGGTACAGAGACAATACCCAACCAGAGATACAGAGTGCTGGTATCTCTAGCAATATCTCAGTATTTACTATTCCTGACTAGCATTACAGTTCCAAGGATAAGCTTAATGATAGGTTGCAGTTATGACAGTGGCTAGCTTTGTCATCTGCTAACTAAAGCCCTGATTGGCTATTCCAAATAAGGCAAATGGTGGGTTCAGTTTGGCTATTGAAAATTAATTGAAATAATAAAGGGTAACAATTTGTTTTAAACACATTACAATTTGAGTGATGTTATTCTATAGCAGCACACTAGAAATGTCTTGTGATTACCATGTGTTTGCTGTCCCTTTAAAGGGACATGAAATGCAAGTTTTTTTCATGATTCAGATACAATGTGAAACAACTTTCTAATTTAAATCTATTATCTAATTTGCTTCCTTTTCTATTATTATTATTATCATCATTTATATAGCGCCGCAAAATTCTGTAGTGCTATCCTTTGTTAAAATCATACCTAGGTAGGCTTAGGAGAAGCACTACTGGAAGCTATCTGAAGATTGGTGCTACACATACATGCCTCTTTACATTGGTTCGCCAGATATGTTCTGCTAGTTCAACAAAGGATTAATCAAGTAAATTTAATAGTAGAAGTAAATCGGAAAGCTGTTTAAAAATGTATGTTCTTTCTGAATCATGAAATAAAAATTTCCACAATACATTGGATCAGATAACGAGTGGAGAGCGATATCGGGTTTTCATGTTTGTTTATGCGCAGGTTAAACTGCAAAGCTATTACAATTTGAAAGTAAACAAGATCACTTGAGCGCCATTCAAGTTAACGCTCGTCGGGTTATCGGGTCTTTAGAGCTCTGGTTAACTGTTTTGCAAAACAAAAAAAAGTTTCCAAAAATACATTACAAAGTACAGTTACTCTCATAATAACAGCATCTAATAAAATGATTACAAAAATACATTACAAAGTACAGTTACTCTCATAATAACAGCATCTAATAAAATGATTCCAAAAATACATTACAAAGTACAGTTACTCTCATAATAACAGCATCTGATAAAATGATTACAAAATTACATTACAAAGTACAGTTACTCTCATAATAACAGCATCTAATAAAATGATTACAAAAATACATTACAAAGTACAGTTACTCTCATAATAACAGCATCTAATAAAATGATTACAAAAATACATTACAAAGTACAGTTACTCTCATAATAACAGCATCTAATAAAATGATTACAAAAATACATTACAAAGTACAGTTACTCTCATAATAACAGCATCTGATAAAATGATTACAAAATTACATTACAAAGTACAGTTACTCTCATAATAACAGCATCTAATAAAATGATTACAAAATTACATTACAAAGTACAGTTACTCTCATAATAACAGCATCTGATAAAATGATTACAAAATTACATTACAAAGTACAGTTACTCTCATAATAACAGCATCTGATAAAATGATTACAAAATTACATTACAAAGTACAGTTACTCTCATAATAACAGCATCTAATAAAATGATTACAAAATTACATTACAAAGTACAGTTACTCTCATAATAACAGCATCTGATAAAATGATTACAAAATTACATTACAAAGTACAGTTACTCTCATAATAACAGCATCTGATAAAATGATTACAAAATTACATTACAAAGTACAGTTACTCTCATAATAACAGCATCTGATAAAATGATTACAAAATTACATTACAAAGTACAGTTACTCTCATAATAACAGCATCTGATAAAATGATTACAAAAATACATTACAAAGTACAGTTACTCTCATAATAACAGCATCTGATAAAATGATTACAAAATTACATTACAAAGTACAGTTACTCTCATAATAACAGCATCTGATAAAATGATTACAAAATTACATTACAAAGTACAGTTACTCTCATAATAACAGCATCTGATAAAATGATTACAAAAATACATTACAAAGTACAGTTACTCTCATAATAACAGCATCTAATAAAATGATTACAAAATTACAAAAAAATATATTACAAATAAAATTATAAGGGCTCAAAGTTATGAGATCTCATATACACGTTTAAAGATCTATATGTGTGTATGTATAAATATATGAATATATATGTTTACATATGTTTTTATGGATTTAAAGACATATATACACATAAATGCACATGTACACACATATATACATATAAGTGCATTGGAGCCCTTTGCTGTTAAGTAGATGAAAACATATATGCAATATTCATATTTAATAAAGTGTTATACTGTGTATTTACTGTAAATATTTCACATTTCAATGTTCTGCTCATAGCAGAATATGTTTTAAGTATTTCTAAACCACAGGGCAGAACACAGCATGTCTGCAGAAAGAATGAGACACATGCAGAAACTGATAGCACTTTCACTTTGTGGTGCCACATCAGGATTTCTTTTAAAACAGCGCTTTGCTCTGGCTGCACTGTGTAAATTTTTCTTAAAACAGTGAAGCCAGAATGAAGCACTGTTTAAAAAGAACATGGGGCAGCACTGCAAAACAGCAGCTCATTCATTGATGACTTGCTCACAGGGATTTTTTCTACCATGCCCCTACCCTTTTCCAGTCTGCAAAGCTGTGATGTAAGATATTTTGTTAACAAATGGATCTTTTTTATTAGTTCATTTTTACCTTATAATTATTTGATGTTAGAGCAAAGAAAACACATTTATTTAGTTTAAAAACCTAATTTTTTTTTCCTTTGTAGCTTATTTGCAATGCAATTTTTAAATGCTACAATATATTATAAAACTTTAAAAATAGCTTTATTCTCCGGTTAATCAATACATTAAAATTGACCTTCTGCTTTAGTGTAACTGCCTAATTTACATGTATCTATAAAGCGAGGGTTGAGAAAATAATATGAAGTCTAGGAGCAAGACAGAATATTGAAGAGTCAATCAAACATTTTTAGGTGGCATCAGAGGAACCTTTATATAACGATAAATATAATAATTCTAAATATTAAGAGCCAGAACAAGAGATACAAATTTGTCAAGCAATGATAAAAAGAACAAAAAGAAGTATATCTGTTTTGCACTATGTGTAGTGGAAGAAACGTGTTTATATCTAAAACTTACACTGCTCTAGCCCTCCAAGTGAGAAAAAAATATAGGAAAATGTTTAGGTTTTATTTCATGGCAACATTGGGAGGATGTATACTGAGAGAGAGCCCCGTAATGTCCTCTTTTAAATTAAGGGCTGACACTTCTCCTTAAAGGGAACATCACCAATTAAATATATCATTAATCTGACCGTTCTAAATCACTTGAAAACAAAATCACATAAGATAAACAAACACTGAACCAAATACATTGTAAGATGGGAAATCCCTATTATGGGGGCAGGAAAATATCAGAATAGTTAATCATCCAGGAAAAAAAAATCAAATGTTTCAACACTTCTCTAGTTCTATTGTGTGTCAATACAGAAATGTAAGTCTACAGAAATGTCTCATTCCACATTACAATTTTGAACAGCACTGGTCCTAAACGAATAATGTACACATATAAATAAAAAGAGACTTATGCTGCGGTATCAAAAGCAATGCTACTTTTAGCAAATTTCAACAAAGCAACACCTTACCAACAGCACATCTTCTGATCTAGCAATGATACACACAAACCAGAGAAAGCCAACAGATATTACACAAAGGGGCATATTTATCAATGTGCGAGCGGACATGATACGAAGTAGCATATCATGTCCGCTGCACATCGATAAATGCTGACAGCATGCACAGTCAGCATTTATCATTCCACCAGCAGTTCTTGTGAACTGCTGGTGCAATGCCGCCCTCTGCAGATTTGCGGCCAATCGGCTGCTAGCTGGAGGTGCAAATCAACCTGATTGTATTTGATCAGGTTGATTTCTGTCTGCGGCCTCAAAGCAGGCAGACAAGTTATGGAGCAGCGGTCTTTAGAAGGCTTGCCGGAAACAAGGCGCACCAAGCTCCATACGGAGCTTGATAAATATGCCCCAAAGTCTTAAATGGTGTCCTAATTCTTCAAAAGTGCCACAGATGTTTAAATCCTTATAACTGATCTGCACTAAAGTTAAGGACATTCAAAAAAGGGGAGAAAAACAGATTAGAGATGTAGTGATTTATAGGGTAAAATAGAGGATATGATTTTTTTAAGGACAATATGGGACACTCTATCTAATCTAAAGATGAGACTAGGGGCCTGATATTTAAAACCTCTTCGGCATGGAGAGAAATCACACAAAATCTTTTTTTTTTTTAGACCTTATATTGTAATATAGGAGTCTCTGTTTCACATAAAGAGCACTACATAGCAACATAAACATGTCTGAAGGTAAAATTTGTGTTTCTAATTTTATTAAGGTTTCACCTTACTGACGAGACTGCTTAGAATATCTCGCCTGAGTGGTGAGGTTTTGAATTTCAGGCCCAAGGGGAGGAAGGGGAAGATTCTGAAGTCCACATGCAGCCCTGTACCGACAGCTACATAACCCTGACATAAGCCCTAAAACACTGTGCCAAAGAATTCTATGCTTGTAACATAAATTACTTCATCATTATGATGATGTAATTCAGTTTTAAACTCTAAACATCGCAGAATGTACAATATATTAGCCAGATCTGTTTCTTAAATATTTTATGGAAGCTATGTTTGTGCTTGAAATATCTTTAAATGTTATGTAAGATTTTGTCACTGGAAAAAAAAGAACACAGCTGACAACTATTCGGTTACATTTTTTTGCTAAATCACAAACATCTACTCCAGTAAAATTATTTCATATAAGATTTTATTATAATCTGATGTTATACAGGCATAAATCGGAGATATTGCGGGTTTGGTTCCAGACCACCGCAATAAAGCGAATATAGCAATAAAGTTAGTCACACTATTTTCTTTGTTTCCCAGTGCATATAATAGTTATATTTACACTATACTGTAGTCTATTATATGTGCAATAGCATGTCTAAATAAAAACAACGTACATACCTTAGTTAAAAAATACTTTATTGCTAAGAAATGCTAACCATCATCTGAATTAGTGAGTCATAATTTGTTTGATGGTAGTGTGTGTGTATATGCATGTGAATTTATGTGTTTATATGTGTATATATGTTGGAAAATGGAGCAATAGACTTGCTCAATACAGTGTTGCCACAAACCTTCAATCTGTAAAAAGAGCAATATCTGTGAAGCGCAATAAAACGAGGTATGCCTGTACCTTGTAGAGTCTCCATGTAACACCTTTCCCATAATGTTACATGACTTTGCTTTCTTACAGATGCCTACAGGAATCTCTGGTAGTGTATTTCAGCTACATTGGTGACAATCAGTGCACTTTCTGTACCATTGTTTCAGAAAAACAGGAATCACGTTATTTTAGCATTAGTAGTGCCAGAGATAGCGGATTGTACTACACTGACCTAAGATGATGCTCACTAGTGTAACCAGTAGATTAATACACAACAAAAGCAGCTAATTCAGCATTGTTTTGAGCAACTGATTCTACAAGAAACAACTGTAGTCTTTGACTACGTCCCTGATAGTCCTCATATTAGTCACTAAAGCAAGAAAAAATTGACAATTTTTAGTTCCCCAAAAATAAATTCTCTCTTTTAACTCCCAAAAAGCCTGGACACTATCAGTTCTGCTGTAGGTCCAATACAATGGTTAAATGAACAAGGCAGCCCTTTGGGGACTTGGGTGCTTCGTATGTAACTTTCTGAAAGATAAACACTGCCTATCAGTGAGCCAGCAGCACAGGGCAATGCAGTCTATGGGGCCCATTTATCAAGCTCCGAATGGAGCTTGTGGGTCCGTGTCTTCAGACTCGCCAGAAACAGCATTTCTCTAAAGACTGCTGCTCCATAACTCTGTCCGCCTGCTCTGATGAGGTGGACAGGAATCGCCGGAATTCAACCCGATCGAGTACGATCGGGTTGATTGACACCTCCCTGCTGGTGGCCGACTGGCTGCGAGTCAGCAGGGGGTGGGTTGCACCAGCAGCTCTTGTGTGCTGGTGCAATGTTAAATGTGGAGAGCGTATTGTGGACCTGATCCGCACTGTCGGATCAGGTCCGCAAGACCTTTGATAAATAGGCCCCTTAGTGTTTTAGTTTTCATTTTACCATTACAAGGGTAAAGTCTGATTTATTTCCAGTTAATATATGAGACAGGAAGTACATCTTCTAAATAAAAACATTCAGTGATAATGCCAGAAATTGTTGTGCATCCATATAAGATCAAATAAACGTGACATTATTAGGTATGTTTGTCATACATTTAATAGAAATGCATATTATCGCATGAGATTTTACCATACAAATACTGAGCATAAACTGATCTCACTGTAAAACATACTTGAGTGACATGAAAACATGAAAAATATAAACAGGCCAAACACATTACCAGTCAGGGGTGAAAACAGCTAAGTAAAACTAGCTTGGTGGGCCAATCTTTATCTTTAAAAACTTAAATTATGCTTACCTGATAATTTTCTTTTCTTCAGATGGAATGAGTCCACAGCTGCATTCATTACTTTTGGGAATTCAGAACCTGTCCACCAGGAGGAGGCAAAGACACCCCAGCCAAAAGGCTTGAATACTCCCACTCCCCTCACCCCCCAGTCATTCTGCTGAGGGAACAAGCAACAGTAGAAGAAATATCAGGGTGAAAAGGTGCCAGAAGAACAAAAATAACAGACGCCCCACAGAAAAAATACGGACAGGGAGCTGTGGACTCTTTCCATCTGAAGAAAATAAAATTATCAGGTAAGCATAATTTAAGTTTTTTCTTCATAAATGGATAGAGTCTACAGCTGCATTCATTACTTTTGGGAAAACAATACCCAATTTATAGAGGACACTGAATGCAAAAACGGGAGGGCACAAGAGGCGGCCCATTCTCAGGGCACCAGGCCTGAAAACCCCTACCCAACAAAATCCCGTTTCATCCGAAGCCAAGAACAACTTTGAAAAAGGAAAAGGCCCAAGGACAGTGACTCGCAGACAGTCCACAAGCCTTGCTAGAGACATCAGGAACTAGACTTGACTGAGTCAACAGCCTCTAAGCTTGGAAAAAGAGACAACACCTCCTATCGCCCCTGATATGCAGACCACTAACTCCCGAAGGAAGACAGAGTATCACGACCTTCACTTCCTAATTAAGCGTCCAAAGCCGCCAGAAAAACAGGACAAAGTCCGGAAAGTCCCGACCCAAAGGAAGAGAGCCTCTAAAAGGAACAAGTCCTAAAAGGACACTTCCAAAGAGACCATGAAAGGCAAAGTCCTAAAAGGACACTTCCAAAGAGACCATGAAAGGCAAAACCATAAGAACGGCGGTATAAAGGACCTAAATCCTCCAACCCACAACGGGAAGGAACACTCTAGTTCCCAGAAAAATTGGAAAAGACTGAGCATGTCGTTGCGGATCTCAACAGAGTCCCGGCCCACTAGATTGAAAGGCGAATGAGGACTGAACCAATCCCCCATGCCCCTAAGCAACAACGGACCATCAAGTCCTCTCAGGGAACAAGTTGAAGCTTGTAAAATAACAAGTAAACATCACAAATCATATTGTGATCACTATGCACCCTCACCGGACCAGCAGGATATAAAAAGGCACCACGTGTCTGATCTAGGCCTCAAGGACAGAAGGATTTGTACCCAGTCAGGACCAGCCTGAAACCAAGGGCCCCAGCACTGTCAAGTAAACAGTGCGAGCACAAAATTGCGAGTATCAATTCCAGAGATGAAGGTTCCCTAAGGAAACATCACACAACATGAGCTTTAGATAAGGCAACCTGTAGGTTATCACCCAGGAAGAACGGACAAAGCTGCAGGACCAGCCCAACAGGGGTCCGAGACTTCCAAGCTCAGAACTGGAAAAGGATACACAATAACAAAGACTATAAGAAGATGATTTCATCCCCTTATGTCTATGCAAGCAAGCCAGTCGAAGATTAAGACTGAGAATCCCCAGACCCATTAAGAGTGGGATCCTCCAGCAACGCCAAAACGTGCCTTAGTAGAACACGAAGGCGCGTCAGTCTATAATGTAAGGCGCAACATACCTCCGCCGGGACAAAAGAAAACACCGGCCCTGAAGGTTGACCCCCTGAGGTCTCAGGGGCAGTTGCTCCCCCGGAGGGCTCAACTGGACCAGGCGATCCCACGCCTGATGAGCCCCGGTTAACGGAACACAGACAATATCGTAAGCACACTCCCAGGAGGTGCAGATGCGGAACCGTGTCATAACCTCCGGTGGGAACAGGCCACACTCCATAGAAGGATAAGCAGTGTTTAGGTTACCTGCATGCGTAGTAAGAGTGGGTAGTAGGGAACTCACCTCGTGGGAAATAGAATCCCCAGAAGCGGATGGCTCAGTGGGATCCCGAGGAACAGAGCACTCTAAAACGGTATTCGGAACATAACTGATGGGCATGTATCACCCGGGCCAATTCATTTTCTTCGCAAGAAGTAGAGTCTGAATCAGAGACATCCGTCTCCAAAAAATCAGAATCCTCCATAACTGGGATATTTAATAAAAAATGGACCAATAAAAGAAATCTAAATGGCACCTGACACCCCCAATGGCTGGGACACTCACCACCTCCAGGGAACCAGACACCAGCGGACCAGGATTTCTCTGTCGCCACACGGTCAGGAATGTGGAAATGGAGAGCCAAAAATGTGGCCACGCCCGGTCACAAGGTAAACCTTGCAGTCCATGCAAAAGCGTGCCCAACCGTAAAGGCCGCGTAACTAGACATAGGCTGTTATGTTCCAAAATAGCCATGAGCCAAGGCAACACTACACAGTAGCAGACAGAATCACATAACAAATATGATCATAAACCCCCCTGTTCAATAACCCCCCTCAGGAGATATTAACCCTTGATTCCGAGATACATAAAGGAGCCTCACTGAGACCCTATGTTAAAGTTATCCCCGAAAGGTTGTAGCCCCTCACGGATAAACAGTTGTAATTACAATACATCCATTATGAAAGTAAAATGAAACGATCTTACTGGAATCTACGTCGTGGAACAGGAACACGGCCCTTCAAGTGTGACAGATGGTAGCGTCGCTTCTGCCATGGACTTGAGAGAAAAAAGTAGGCAGCGAAACTCGTCAACGCTGATTGCTCGTGGAGAAAGACTCTCCCTGCATCTCCGGACTCTAACTTTCACCCATGGTCTCACTGAGAGGCTGACAGGACTACTTAAAACTTCAGTCCCATGCCAAAAAATACTACCCTCCATAAGAGACTATCGAAAACTTCTAACACTTCTCTGACAACCTCCTGGGACGAAAGACAAAGAATGACTGGGGGATGAGTGAAGTGGAGGAGTTATTTAAGCCTTTAGCTGGGGTGTCTTTGCCTCCTCCTGGTGGCCAGGTTCTGAATTCCCAAAAGTAATGAATGCAGCTGTGGACTCTTTCCGTTTATGAAGAAAACAAAACTAAAACCCTACATTCAGATTGCTTAATCTGTAGTTTGACCCCAACATACATTTATGAAATGTTTATTTCTACTTAAGAAGACTTGATACTTAAAAAATGTGCTTAGTTTTATCTAAAACAGAGTATTTCAAAATGCACTGCAGTACTTTGTTAATTTAAAAAAAAAAATGGATTTCCTGTGCTGATGAAGCTGCTTTATCTGAGAGATTTGCACCTGATAGCCAGTAAATTATAGATACCTAGGTATCAGTTACGCTCCCTTTTAGCATCATTTCAAGAGGTACATGAATACCAAAATGGGGACCAGCATTTACACTCTTCAAACAATGGGTCTTCATGTAATTAATTTGACACAGAAATGTAATAGTAAAAAGCTTTTTAATCCAGGAAAACAAAAATATAAAACAGAATTTATGCTTACCTGATAAATTACTTTCTCCAACGGTGTGTCCGGTCCACGGCGTCATCCTTACTTGTGGGAATATCTCTTCCCCAACAGGAAATGGCAAAGAGTCCCAGCAAAGCTGTCCATATAGTCCCTCCTAGGCTCCGCCCACCCCAGTCATTCGACCGACGGACAGGAGGAAAAATATATAGGAGAAACCATATGGTACCGTGGTGACTGTAGTTAGAAAAAATAATTCATCAGACCTGATTAAAAAACCAGGACGGGCCGTGGACCGGACACACCGTTGGAGAAAGTAATTTATCAGGTAAGCATAAATTCTGTTTTCTCCAACATTGGTGTGTCCGGTCCACGGCGTCATCCTTACTTGTGGGAACCAATACCAAAGCTTTAGGACACGGATGAAGGGAGGGAGCAAATCAGGTTACCTAAACGGAAGGCACCACGGCTTGCAAAACCTTTCTCCCAAAAATAGCCTCCGAAGAAGCAAAAGTATCAAATTTGTAAAATTTGGCAAAAGTGTGCAGTGAAGACCAAGTCGCTGCCTTACATATCTGGTCAACAGAAGCCTCGTTCTTGAAGGCCCATGTGGAAGCCACAGCCCTAGTGGAGTGAGCTGTGATTCTTTCAGGAGGCTGCCGTCCGGCAGTCTCATAAGCCAAACGGATGATGCTTTTAAGCCAAAAGGAAAGAGAGGTAGAAGTCGCTTTTTGACCTCTCCTTTTACCAGAATAAACAACAAACAAGGAAGATGTTTGTCTGAAATCTTTTGTAGCCTCTAAATAGAATTTTAGAGCACGGACTACGTCCAAATTGTGTAACAAACGTTCCTTCTTTGAAACTGGATTCGGACATAAAGAAGGTACAACTATCTCCTGGTTAATATTTTTGTTAGAAACAACCTTAGGAAGAAAACCAGGCTTAGTACGCAAAACCACTTTATCTGCATGGAACACAAGATAGGGCGGAGAACACTGCAGAGCAGATAACTCTGAAACTCTTCTAGTAGAAGAAATTGCAACCAAAAAAAAAACTTTCCAAGATAGTAACTTAATATCTATGGAATGTAAAGGTTCAAACGGAACCCCTTGAAGAACTGAAAGAACTAGATTTAGACTCCAGGGAGGAGTCAAAGGTCTGTAAACAGGCTTGATCCTAACCAGAGCTTGAACAAATGCTTGAACATCTGGCACAGCTGCCAGTCTTTTGTGTAGTAAGACAGATAAAGCAGAGATCTGTCCCTTTAGAGAACTTGCAGATAATCCTTTCTCCAAACCTTCTTGTAGAAAGGAGAGAATCTTAGGAATTTTTATCTTATTCCATGGGAATCCTTTGGATTCACACCAACAGATATATCTTTTCCATATTTTATGGTAAATCTTTCTAGTTACCGGTTTTCTGGCCTGAACCAGAGTATCTATCACAGAATCTGAAAACCCACGCTTCGATAGAATCAAGCGTTCAATCTCCAAGCCGTCAGCTGGAGGGAGACCAGATTTGGATGTTCGAATGGACCCTGAACAAGAAGGTCCTGTCTCAAAGGTAGCTTCCATGGTGGAACCGATGACATATTCACCAGATCTGCATACCAAGTCCTGCGTGGCCACGCAGGAGCTATCAAGATCACCGAGGCCCTCTCCTGATTGATTCTGGCTACCAGCCTGGGAATGAGAGGAAACGGTGGAAATACATAAGCTAGGTTGAAGGTCCAAGGTGCTACTAGTGCATCTACTAGAGTCGCCTTGGGATCCCTGGATCTGGACCCGTAGCAAGGAACCTTGAAGTTCTGACGAGACGCCATCAGATCCATGTCTGGAATGCCCCATAATTGAGTTATTTGGGCAAAGATCTCCGGATGGAGTTCCCACTCCCCCGGATGGAATGTCTGACGACTCAGAAAATCCGCCTCCCAGTTTTCCACACCTGGGATGTGGATCGCAGACAGGTGGCAGGAGTGATCCTCCGCCCATTGAATTATTTTGGTCACTTCTTTCATCGCCAGGGAACTCCTTGTTCCCCCCTGATGATTGATATACGCAACGGTCGTCATGTTGTCTGATTGGAACCTTATGAATCTGGCCTTTGCTAGTTGAGGCCAAGCCCTGAGAGCATTGAATATCGCTCTCAGTTCCAGAATGTTTATCGGGAGAAGAGACTCTTCCCTAGACCATAGACCCTGAGCTTTCAGGGATTCCCAGACCGCGCCCCAGCCCACTAGACTGGCGTCGGTCGTGACAATGGCCCACTCTGGTCTGCGGAAGCTCATTCCCTGGGACAGATGGTCCAGGGTCAGCCACCAACGGAGTGAATCTCTGGTCTTCTGATCTACTTGAATCATTGGAGACAAGTCTGTATAGTCCCCATTCCACTGTTTGAGCATGCACAGTTGTAATGGTCTTAGATGAATTCGCGCAAAAGGAACTATGTCCATTGCTGCAACCATCAACCCTACTACTTCCATGCACTGCGCTATGGAAGGACGAGGAACAGAATGAAGAACTTGACAAGTGCTTAGAAGTTTTGACTTTCTGACCTCTGTCAGAAAAATCCTCATTTCTAAGGAATCTATTATTGTTCCCAAGAAGGGAACTCTTGTCGACGGAGACAGAGAACTTTTTTCTATGTTCACCTTCCATCCGTGTGATCTGAGAAAGGCCAGAACGATGTCTGTATGAGCCTTTGCTTTTGACAGGGACGACGCTTGTATTAGAATGTCGTCCAAGTAAGGTACTACTGCAATGCCCCTCGGTCTTAGAACCGCTAGAAGGGACCCTAGTACCTTTGTGAAAATCCTTGGAGCAGTGGCTAACCCGAATGGGAGGGCCACAAACTGGTAATGCTTGTCCAGAAAAGCGAACCTTAGGAACTGATGATGTTCTTTGTGGATAGGAATATGTAGGTACGCATCCTTTAGATCCACGGTAGTCATAAATTGACTTTCCTGGATAGTGGGTAGAATCGTTCGAATGGTTTCCATCTTGAACGATGGTACCCTGAGAAATTTGTTTAGGATCTTCAAATCCAAAATTGGTCTGAAAGTTCCCTCTTTTTTGGGAACTACGAACAGATTGGAATAAAATCCCATTCCTTGTTCCTTTATTGGAACTGGGTGTATCACTCCCATCTTTAACAGGTCTTCTACACAATGTAAGAACGCCTGTCTCTTTATTTGGTTTGAGGATAAGTGAGACATGTGGAACCTTCCCCTTGGGGGTAGTTCCCTGAATTCCAGGAGATAACCCTGAGAAACTATTTCTAGCGCCCAGGGATCCTGAACATCTCTTGCCCAAGCCTGAGCAAAGAGAGAGAGTCTGCCCCCCACTAGATCCGGTCCCGGATCGGGGGCTACTCCTTCATGCTGTTTTGTTAGCAGCGGCAGGCTTCTTGGCCTGCTTACCCTTGTTCCAGCCTTGCATCGGTTTCCAGGCTGGTTTGGGTTGTGAGGCATTACCCTCTTGCTTAGAGGATGCAGAATTAGAGGCCGGTCCGTTCCTGAAATTGCAAAAGGAACGAAAATTAGACTTATTTTTGGCCTTGAAAGGCCTATCTTGTGGAAGGGAGTGGCCCTTTCCCCCAGTGATGTCTGAAATAATCTCTTTCAATTCTGGTCCAAATAGAGTTTTACCTTTGAAAGGGATGTTAAGCAATTTTGTCTTGGATGACACATCCGCTGACCAAGACTTTAGCCAAAGCGCTCTGCGCGCCACGATAGCAAACCCTGAATTTTTCGCCGCTAATCTAGCTAATTGCAAAGCGGCATCTAAAATAAAAGAGTTAGCCAACTTAAGTGCGTGAACTCTGTCCATAACCTCCTCATATGGAGTCTCTCTACTAAGCGAGTTTTCTAGTTCCTCGAACCAGAACCACGCTGCTGTAGTGACAGGAACAATGCACGAAATGGGTTGTAGAAGGTAACCTTGCTGTACAAAAATCTTTTTAAGCAAACCCTCCAATTTTTTATCCATAGGATCTTTGAAAGCACAACTATCTTCGATAGGAATAGTAGTGCGTTTGTTTAGAGTAGAAACTGCCCCCTCAACCTTAGGGACTGTCTGCCATAAGTCCTTTCTGGGGTCGACCATAGGAAATAATTTCTTAAATATAGGGGGGGGGAACAAAAGGTATGCCGGGCTTTTCCCACTCCTTATTCACTATGTCCGCCACCCGCTTGGTTATAGGAAAAGCGTCGGGGTGCACCGGAACCTCTAGGAACTTGTCCATCTTGCATAATTTCTCTGGAATGACCAAGTTGTCACAATCATCCAGAGTAGATAACACCTCCTTAAGCAGTGCGCGGAGATGTTCTAATTTAAATTTAAATGTCACAACATCAGGTTCAGCTTGTTGAGAAAATTTTCCTGAATCTGAAATTTCCCCATCTGACAAAACCTCCCTCATGGTCCCTTCAAATTGGTGTGAGGGTATGACAGAACAATTATCATCACGCTTTCTCTGATAAGTAGGCATTTTGGATAAAATATTTGCTATGGAGTTATCCATTACAGCCGTTAATTGTTGCATGGTAATAAGCATTGGCGCACTAGATGTACTAGGGGCCTCCTGTGTGGGCAAAACTGGTGTAGACACAGTAGGAGATGATGTAGTATCATGTTTACTCCCCTCATCTGAGGAATCATCTTGGGCAATTTCATTATCTGTGGCAGTACTGTCCTTACTTTGTTTGGACGCTATGGCACAATTATCACATAAATTTAAATGGGGAGACACATTGGCTTTCATACATATAGAACATAGCTTATCCGAAGGCACAGACATGTTAAACAGGCTTAAACTTGTCAACAAAGCACAAAAAACGTTTTAAAACAAAACCGTTACTGTCTCTTTACATTTTAAACAGAAAACACTTTATTACTGAATATGTGAAAAAGTATGAAGGAATTGTTAAAAAATTACCAAAATTTCACCACAGTGTCTTAAAGCATTAAGAGTATTGCACACCAAATTTCAAAGCTTTAACCCTTAAAATAACGGAACCGGAGCCGTTTACAAATTTAACCCCTATACAGTCCCAGCTATAGCCTTTGCTGAGACCTAACCAAGCCCAGAGGGGAATACGATACCAATTGACGCCTTCTAGAAGCTTTTCCAGCAAATTTCAGATCCTCACACATGCATCTGCATGCCCTGCTCTCAAAAAACAACTGCGCAGTAATGGCGCGAAAATGAGGCTCAATCTACAACTAGGAAGGCCCCCTGACTGGAAAAGGTGTCTAACATAGTGCCTGCCGTTTAATAAACGTTCCCCAAGTTTATAAATGCGAATTGTCAGCATAAATATGAATAAAATGCCCAAATAAAGCAATCGATTTAGCCCATAAAAATGTCTACCAGTCTTTTAGCCCATATTAAGCCCTTTATTCTGTTTGTTTGACTAAGAAAATGGCTTACCGGTCCCCATGAGGGGAAATGACAGCCTTCCAGCATTACATGGTCTTGTTAGAAATATGGCTAGTCATACCTTAAGCAGAAAAGTCTGCTAACTGTTTCCCCCAACTGAAGTTACTTTATCTCAACAGTCCTATGTGGAAACAGCAATCGATTTTAGTTACTGTCTGCTAAAATCATCTTCCTCTCACAAACAGAAATCTTCATCCTTTTCTGTTTCAGAGTAAATAGTACATACCAGCACTATTTTAAAATAACAAACACTTGATAGAAGAATAAAAACTACATTTAAACACCAAAAAAAAAACTCTTAACCATCTCCGTGGGGATGTTGCTTGTGCAACGGCAAAGAGAATGACTGGGGTGGGCGGAGCCTAGGAGGGACTATATGGCCAGCTTTGCTGGGACTCTTTGCCATTTCCTGTTGGGGAAGAGATATTCCCACAAGTAAGGATGACGCCGTGGACCGGACACACCAATGTTGGAGAAATATAGTTATATGCCTGGATTATTTTAACTAAAAAAGCTTATTAAAGAATTTATCTACAAAAAATATCGAACATTTTTTGGAATGGTTTACATGTGGAATAGGATGTGCCACAAAGTATTTTAGAGGGCTCATCAATATGACCATCCGTCCTATTAACTACTGTAAATCTCTGAATATGTGCAGTCGTTGGATACCTAAATAAATTAGCATTTAACTTTAGCATTGGTGGAGTGAGAAGCTCCTTCAGCTATACGAATATTTCTTTGTAGGCTAGTTTTTTCACAATAATATCCTGCTTGAAAGAAAAACGCATACATGTCTAATAAGTTCTACTTTATATAAGTAACCCTTAACAGAACATGAGAGTATAAAAACAAATTGGGCTACATGGCATCAGGATAAAGATTATCAACAAATTAAATAAAACATCTCAGAGTTAAATAGAAAGATAGATTTTTAATTGAATTATAATACAAACCTTTTATCATTATACTGGAACCATTTATTTTGTAGTTATAACTTTTATGAATTGTTTTGTTTTAATTCTTTGTCCTTTTTGAGTGCACAGTAAAGCAGACTAGCCCCAATGTCACAAAAAAACAGCATGAAGTGTAAATGTAACAGCAGTGCTACAGATAATGGCAGCTGATAAACTCTGTTAACATCACTATAAAGCACATGAAGGATTAATTAGTGCCTGCTGCAGCATGATAGCTGTGGATTGAGACCACTTTATTTATAAATAATCTATCAGTATTAAATACCCCCTTCAAACAGAAGAAGGAAGAAATGTAACAATTTGTGTTGTTATGATCAATACATGTTTAAGAAGAATGTCCCAAGCTGTGATATAAATAGAGGGTTAATACAAGTCTGATTTCAGCAATAAAGAAGTTAAAAACCCAAATGCATGTAGTTTGCGATTGACTTTCAGAGCCAGTTCTAGCAAGGACGTATTTACACAATGTTATAACCCGTAGAGGGAAAAACAAGGTCACGGAACCCTTTTATTCTGCCAGCAAATAACTTGGCCTAGAATGTTACATTACATTTGAAAATGTGACAAACAGCAGAACAAAATTAGATTTTGGTTGTAAAATGACTGAGGACAGTTTGTCTTATAACTGTTGGGAATATCAATGGAATGTGCAGGAAGTTATGTGTCATTCTACCAGGGTGAAGTAACTAATAAAGAATGCCCTACATGAGATATTGATTCATGGTCAGTAACACATTCCCTTTTGTGCAGAAACAGTTGTATGCATTTGTTCACATCACCGCTTGTAGTAAACATATTAAGTTCAACATTGAGAAAAAGTAACCACACATTGTAATCATTCTCTGTATGAAACTGGTGAACAAGGATTAAGAGGATATTCTCTGCTTCCAGGAAAAGACCAAGAGACGTTGACTTTTCTTACACTGTTACTCGTGTAAAATAATAAAACTATGGTAACTAAGTGATGGTAAAATCCTAACGTTTCAAAAACGCTATCATTTACGATCACCTTCATTCATCAGTTTAAAAAACAAAAAAGAAACGGATGGAAATTAGCCTTTATTTCATCACGGCTTCACTGCTAAACCTAGCAGCTCTGGTTGCTCGTGGCACTGCTCATTTTTCAATGAGGAAACGTTTCCACCTTGTAGCTAATAGCTGTGTGGGCCTACAGCAAAATGCTGATCCCGCACAGCTATTGGTGTGGAAATGTCACCTCCTTAAAAAAATGAGCAGTGCCTTGGGCCGCCAGAGCTGCTTAGCTAAGTAGTGAAGTCACGGCGAAATAAAGGCACCGTCTCATCAGTTTTTTTTTTAAAACCAATGAATGAAGGTGTTTTTGAAACTCTAGGATTTACCATCACTTTAAAAAGCTAAGCACTTCTATGGCAACAAGTTGCATAAATGCCCCTATAACTTATTTTCACAAGTTTAAAATCTAAACTAAAATTTTGTTTCACAACTGTTTATTTATGTGATTGTTGTCTCCTCTGTCAATCAAAGATAACACTTGAACAGTAACCCTAACCGTAATCCACAACCCTAAGGTTACCTGAGACCAAAATCGTTGAGCAAGAAATTGTTGCACCAAGATAGCAATGTGTCCCTGCACTACAGAACTTTGTGGTGCTATACAAATTAATGATAATAACAATGTGTGGTGATATCTTGACATACATCAGATCTCTGCCTGCAGCATCTTGTTACTGCAATCTTATGGATAGACATCATTTCTAAGACATTTTTATTAAGTGTTAAAAGATTGAATATTATTTACAATCTTGCACATGTTTAATCTATGTATGCTGTGAATTCTTACCCATAATTATCTTAAAAAGATACCACCTTTTTTGCTAAGGAACTACATATAGAAAGAGAAGAGCTCAACCAGGGATGAACAGAAGCTTAGAAACTAACATCATAATAATTGAACCCCTTAACGACCAACGTCGTACCCTGTACAACCTTGGTCGTTATGCCCTTTAAGGGATAGAAAAGTAAAAAATTAAACTTGCATGATTCAGACAGACCAGGTCATTTTAAGACACTTTGAAATTGACTTCTATTTTCAAATGTGCTTCGTTCTCTTAGTATCCCTTGTTAAACAATGAATACGCACATATCCTACACTAGTGGGAGCTGCTGCTAATTGGTGCCTGCACACATTTGTCTCTTGTGATTGGCTAAAGAGATATTTTCAGCTTCCTGTCAGTAGTGCAATGCTGTCCCTTCAGCAATGGATAACAAGAGAATGAAGAACATTTGATAATAGAATTAAATTGGAAAATTGTTTAAAATTGTATCTTCTGTCTGAATCATAAAATAAATTTTGGGGGTTTACTATCCCTTTAAGGACCAAAATAGCGAGATTGCGCTATTTCTGCATGCCCCATGAGTAAGGCACTGCAGAAATAGAGTTGCAGAGTTGTCGATGCTGAGAGCGCCACTCTGTGGCCCTCTCTGCATTGGCCAGCAATGGTGCCGTTCGTCGGTGGGTGGGAGCAGTAGCAGGGAGGAGGGTGGGCGCCCATTGCTGCAGGGACTTCCTGTTCCAGCAGTGCGCGCAAGACATCAGGAGCGCACGGGGGGCAGGGGTTTGCGTGCACACGCTACATTAAGGTGAGGGAGGGAGAGGGAAATACATTTTTGTAAAGGGATCAGGGAGGGGAGGGTGTTTATGGGGGCCGGCTACACTACAGAAAATGATTTAGCAAAAAAAAAAGAAAACAAAACAAAACACATTTATTATGGCAAAATGGGTACTGCCAATACCCAAGATGGTGGAAGAGAGGTAGAGGGGGGAGGGTTAAAGAGCTGTATGGGGGTATCATGAAGGTTTGGGGCGAAGGGGGGATCCATCACTGCAAAATAAAAAATAAAATACAAAAAGTATACCTTTTATTTTAGTACTGGCAGACTTTCTGCCAGTACTTAAGATGGCGGTGACAATTGTGATGTAGGGGAGGGAAGAGAGCTGTTTGAGGGGGGTCAGGGAGGGAGCAGGGGGTGGGATCTGTCAGGTGGAAGGCTGATCTCTACACTAAAGCTAAAATTAACCCTACAAGCTCACTTAAAGCTACTTAATTAACCCCTTCACTGCTGGGCATAATACAAGTGTTGTGTGCAGAGGCATTTAACAGCCTTCTAATTACCAAAAAGCAATGCCAAAGCCATATATGTCTGCTATTTCTGAACAAAGGGGATCGCAGAGAAGCATTTACAACCATTTGTGCCATGATTGAACTTACTGTTTGTAAATAGTGAGAAACCTAAAGTTTGTGAAAAAGTAAAAGATTTAAGTTATTTGATCGCATTTGGAGATGAAATGGTGGCATGGAATATACTAAAATGGGCCTAGAGCAATGCTTTGGGTTGTCTACTAAAAAAAATATATATACATGTGAAGGGTTATTCAGGGATTCCTGACAGATATCAGTGTTACAAAGTAACTATCACTAATTTTGAAAAAAAAAAAAAATGGTTTGAAAATAGCAAAGTGCTACTTGTACTTAGTGCCCTATAACTTTCAAAAAAAGCAAAGAACATGTAAACATTGGGTATTTCTAAACTCAGGACAAAATTTTGAAACTATTTAGCATGGGTGTTTTTTGGTGACTGCAGATGTGTAACAGATTTTGGGGTTCAAAGTTAGAAAAAGTGTGTTTTTTTCCATTTTTTCAGAATATTTTATAAAAAAAATTATAGTAATTTATAAGATATGATCAAAATAATGGTATCTTTAGAAAACATAATTTATGCTTACCTGATAAATTCCTTTCTTCTGTAGTGTGATCAGTCCACGGGTCATCATTACTTGTGGGATATTAACTGCTCCCCTACAGGAAGTGCAAGAGGATTCACCCAGCAGAGTTGCTATATAGCTCCTCCCCTCTACGTCACCTCCAGTCATTCGACCAAGGACCAACGAGAAAGGAGAAGCCAAGGGTGTAGTGGTGACTGGAGTATAATTTAAAAAATATTTACCTGCCTTAAAAAACAGGGCGGGCCGTGGACTGATCACACTACAGAAGAAAGGAATTTATCAGGTAAGCATAAATTATGTTTTCTTCTGTTAAGTGTGATCAGTCCACGGGTCATCATTACTTGTGGGATACCAATACCAAAGCAAAAGTACACGGATGACGGGAGGGATAGGCAGGCTCTTTATACAGAAGGAACCACTGCCTGAAGAACCTTTCTCCCAAAAATAGCCTCCGAGGAAGCAAAAGTGTCAAATTTGTAAAATTTGGAAAAAGTATGAAGCGAAGACCAAGTTGCAGCCTTGCAAATCTGTTCAACAGAGGCCTCATTCTTAAAGGCCCAAGTGGAAGCCACAGCTCTAGTGGAATGAGCTGTAATTCTTTCAGGAGGCTGCTGTCCAGCAGTCTCATAAGCTAAACGAATTATGCTACGAAGCCAAAAAGAGAGAGAGGTAGCAGAAGCTTTTTGACCTCTCCTCTGACCAGAGTAAACGACAAACAGGGAAGACGTTTGTCGAAAATCTTTAGTTGCCTGTAAATAAAATTTAAGGGCACGAACTACATCCAGATTGTGCAAAAGACGTTCCTTCCTCGAAGAAGGATTTGGGCACAAGGATGGAACAACAATCTCCTGATTGATATTCCTGTTAGTGACTACCTTAGGTAAGAACCCAGGCTTAGTACGCAGAACTACCTTATCCGAGTGAAAAATCAAATAAGGAGAATCACAATGTAAGGCTGATAACTCAGAGACTCTTCGAGCCGAGGAAATAGCCATTAAAAATAGAACTTTCCAAGATAACAACTTTATATCAATGGAATGAAGGGGTTCAAACGGAACACCCTGTAAAACGTTAAGAACAAGGTTTAAACTCCATGGTGGAGCCACAGCTTTAAACACAGGTTTAATCCTGGCCAAAGCCTGACAAAAAGCCAGAACGTCTGGAACTTCTGACAGACGCTTGTGTAACAGAATGGACAGAGCTGAGATCTGTCCCTTTAAGGAACTAGCGGATAACCCCTTTTCTAAACCTTCTTGTAGAAAAGACAATATCCTAGGAATCCTAACCTTACTCCAAGAGTAACCTTTGGATTCGCACCAATATAGGTATTTACGCCATATTTTATGGTAAATCTTTCTGGTAACAGGCTTCCTAGCCTGTATTAAGGTATCAATAACTGACTCAGAAAAACCACGCTTTGATAAGATCAAGCGTTCAATTTCCAAGCAGTCAGCTTCAGAGAAGTTAGATTTTGATGTTTGAAAGGACCCTGAATCAGAAGGTCCTGTTTCAGAGGTAACAACCAAGGTGGACAGAATGACATGTCCACCAGATCTGTATACCAAGTCCTGCGTGGCCATGCAGGCGCTATTAGAATCACTGATGCTTTCTCCTGTTTGATTCTGGCAATCAATCGAGGAAGCATCGGGAAAGGTGGAAACACATGAGCCATCCTGAAGGTCAATGGTGCTGTCAAGGCATCTATCAGGACCGCTCCCGGATCCCTGGATCTGGACCCGTAGCGCGGAAGCTTGGCGTTCTGTCGAGACGCCATGAGATCTATCTCTGGTTTGCCCCAACGTCGAAGTATTTGGGCAAAGACCTCTGGATGAAGTTCCCACTCCCCCGGATGAAAAGTCTGACGACTTAAGAAATCCGCCTCCCAGTTCTCCACTCCCGGGATGTGGATTGCAGACAGGTGGCAAGAGTGAGACTCTGCCCAGCGAATTATCTTCGATACTTCCATCATTGCTAGGGAGCTTCTTGTCCCTCCCTGATGGTTGATATAAGCTACAGTCGTGATGTTGTCCGACTGGAACCTGATGAACCCCCGAGTTGCTAACTGGGGCCAAGCCAGAAGAGCATTGAGGACTGCTCTCAATTCCAGAATGTTTATTGGAAGAAGACTCTCCTCCTGATTCCATAGTCCCTGAGCCTTCAGAGAATTCCAGACAGCGCCCCAACCTAGTAGGTTGGCGTCTGTTGTTACAATTGACCAGTCTGGCCTGCTGAATGGCATTCCCCTGGACAGATGTGGCCGATAAAGCCACCATAGAAGAGAATTTCTGGTCTCTTGAATGGAATGAAGGACACGGCATGCACTTTGAAGTTTTGTTAACCTGTCCTCTGTCAGGTAAATCTTCATTTCTACAGAATCTATCAGAGTCCCCAGGAAGGGAACTCTTGTGAGTGGAAAGAGAGAACTTTTCTCTTCGTTCACTTTCCATCCATGCGACCTTAGAAATGCCAGTACTATCTCTGTATGAGATTTGGCAGTTTGAAAGCTTGAAGCTTGTATCAGTATGTCGTCTAAGTACGGAGCTACTGAAATTCCTCGCGGTCTTAGTACCGCCAGAAGAGTGCCCAGAACCTTTGTGAAGATTCTTGGAGCCGTAGCCAGTCCGAATGGAAGAGCTACAAACTGGTAATGCCTGTCTAAAAAGGCAAACCTTAGATACCGGTAATGACTTCTGTGAATCGGTATGTGAAGGTAAGCATCCTTTAAATCCACTGTGGTCAAGTACTGACCCTCTTGGATCATGGGCAAAATTGTTCGAATAGTTTCCATCTTGAACGATGGAACTCTTAGGAATTTGTTTAGGATCTTTAAATCCAAGATTGGCCTGAAGGTTCCCTCTTTTTTTGGGAACTACAAACAGATTTGAGTAAAACCCTTGTCCTTGTTCCAACCGCGGAACTGGATGGATCACTCCCATTAATAAAAGATCTTGTACGCAGCGTAGAAACGCTTCCTTCTTTGTTAGGTTTGTTGACAACCTTGACAGATGAAATCTCCCTCTTGGGGGAGAGGATTTGAAGTCCAGAAGGTATCCCTGAGATATGATCTCTAACGCCCAGGGATCCTGAACATCTCTTGCCCAAGCCTGGGCGAAGAGGGAAAGTCTGCCCCCCACTAGATCCGGTCCCGGATCGGGGGCCCTCAATTCATGCTGTCTTAGGGGCAGCAGCAGGTTTTCTGGCCTGTTTGCCCCTGTTCCAGGACTGGTTAGGTTTCCAGCCTTGTCTGTAGCGAGCAACAGCTCCTTCCTGTTTTGGTGCAGAGGAAGTTGATGCTGCTCCTGCTTTGAAATTACGAAAGGAACGAAAATTGGACTGTCTAGCCTTGGCTTTGGCCTTGTCCTGAGGCAGGGCATGACCTTTACCTCCTGTAATGTCATCAATAATCTCTTTCAAGCCGGGCCCGAATAAGGTCTGCCCTTTGAAAGGAATATTAAGCAATTTAGATTTAGACGTAACATCAGCTGACCAGGATTTTAGCCACAGAGCTCTGCGTGCCTGAATGGCGAATCCTGAATTTTTAGCCGCAAGTTTAGTTAAATGTACTACGGCATCTGAAATAAATGAATTAGCTAACTTAAGGAATTTAAGTTTGTGTGTGATGTCATCTAGTGTGGATGATTGAAGTGTCTCTTCCAGAGACTCAAACCAAAATGCTGCTGCAGCCGTGACAGGAGCAATACATGCAAGAGGTTGCAATATAAACCCTTGTTGAACAAACATTTTCTTAAGGTAACCCTCTAATTTTTTATCCATTGGATCTGAAAAAGCACAGCTATCCTCCACTGGGATAGTGGTACGCTTAGCTAAAGTAGAAACTGCTCCCTCCACCTTAGGGACCATTTGCCATAAGTCCCGTGTGGCGGCGTCTATTGGAAACATTTTTCTGAATATAGGAGGGGGTGAGAAAGGCACACCGGGTCTATCCCACTCCTTAGTAACAATGTCAGTAAGTCTCTTAGGTATAGGAAAAACGTCAGTACTCGTCGGTACCGCAAAATATTTATCCAACCTACACATTTTTTCTGGGATTGCAACTGTGTTACAATCATTCAGAGCCGCTAATACCTCCCCTAGTAACACACGGAGGTTCTCAAGCTTAAATTTAAAATTTGAAATGTCTGAGTCCAGTTTATTTGGATCAGAACCGTCACCCACAGAATGAAGCTCTCCGTCTTCATGTTCTGCAAACTGTGACGCAGTATCAGACATGGCCCTTGCATTATCAGCGCACTCTGTTCTCATCCCAGAGTGATCACGTTTACCTCTTAGTTCTGGTAGTTTAGCCAAAACTTCAGTCATAACAGTAGCCATATCTTGTAATGTGATTTGTAATGGCCGCCCAGATGCACTCGGCGCTACAATATCACGCACCTCCTGAGCGGGAGATGCAGGTACTGACACGTGAGGCGAGTTAGTCGGCATAACTCTCCCCTCGTTGTTTGGTGAAATATGTTCAATTTGTACAGATTGACTATTTTTTAAAGTAGCATCAATACATTTAGTACATAAATTTCTATTGGGCTCCACTTTGGCATTAACACATATAGCACAGATATCTTCCTCTAAATCAGACATGTTTAACACACTAGCAAATAAACAGCAACTTGGAAATACTTTTCAAATTAATTTACAAATAATATGAAAACGAACTGTGCCTTTAAGAAGCACAGAAAAATATTATAACAGATAAAATAATTAAGTTATAGCATCAATCTTTGTCAGAATATACAGTTTTAGCAAAGGATTGTTCCCCTCAGCAAATGATAACTAACCCAGGCAGCAGAAAAAAAATACACAAATAAACGTTTTTTATATCACAGTCAATACAATCAGCACAGCTCTGCTGTATGATTACTTCCCTCAAAAAAGACTCTTGAGATCCCTGAACTCTGTAGAGATGAACCGGATCATGCAGGAAGAAAATGAACCTCTGACTGAGTTTTTCTGATGCATAGTGAAAGCACCAAAATGGCCCCTCCCCCACACACATAACAGTGAGAGGGATCAGAATCAAAACTATTGCCAAGTGGAAAAAAAGTGCCCAAAACATTTTTTCACCCAGTACCTCAGAGAAAAAAACGTTTTTACATGCCAGCAAAAAAACATTTTACCTCAATAATTAATTGTCATTTAAAACCTATTGCAAGTCCCTGCAAAATAGGTTAAGTCTATGTATACAGTTTAAAAGCCAGAGAAGTACCATTTCCCAGAAAACTGAAGTGTAAAATATACATACATGACAGCCTGATATCAGCTACATCTACTGCATTCAAGGCTGAGTTTACATTATAACGGTATGGCAGGATTTTCTCATCAATTCCATGTCAGAAAATAATAAACTGCTACATACCTCTTTGCAGATTAATCTGCCTGCTGTCCCCTGATCTGAAGTTTACCTCACTCCTCAGATGGCCGAGAAACAGCAATATGATCTTAACTACTCCGGCTAAAATCATAGAAAAACTCAGGTAGATTCTTCTTCAAACTCTACCAGAGAAGGAATAACACACTCCGGTGCTATTATAAAATAACAAACTTTTGATTGAAGATATAAAAACTAAATATATCACCATAGTCCTCTCACACATCCTATCTAGTCGTTGGGTGCAAGAGAATGACTGGAGGTGACGTAGAGGGGAGGAGCTATATAGCAACTCTGCTGGGTGAATCCTCTTGCACTTCCTGTAGGGGAGCAGTTAATATCCCACAAGTAATGATGACCCGTGGACTGATCACACTTAACAGAAGAAAGTTAATTTAATGGCGAGAAAAACGGTATATAATATGTGTGGGTACAGTAAATGAGTAAGAGAAAAATTACAGCTAAACACAAACATCGCAGAAATTTAAAAATAGCCCTGGTCCTTAACCCCTTAACGACCGAGGACGTGCAGGGTACGTCCTCAAAAAAAAGGCAGTTAACGCCTGAGGACGTACCCTGCACGTCCTCGGTGTGGAAAGCAGCTGGAAGCGATCCTGCTCACTTCCAGCTGCTTTCCGGTTATTGCAGTGATGCCTCGATATGGAGGCATCCTGCAATAACCGTTTTAAGCCATCCGGTGCAGAGAGAGACACTCTGTGGCCCTCTCTGCACCGGAGATCAGTGGCTTACAGCGTTGGTGGGTGGGAGCCGGACCGGGAGGCAGCCATCGATGGCCCTAGTGGTGTGGAGGGAGGCAGGATCGTGGGTGGGGATGCCAGGGGGCGCGCACTGACGCGCGCACGTGCACGGGAGGGTGGGGGCGGGTGCGTGCACCGGGAGGGAGCGGGTGGGAACCGCTACACACAGAAAAAATAGTGTAGGAAAATGGAAAAAAATAGTATAAAAAAATAAACAAATCAGATAAAAAAGCAATCAGTTAGGTGGTGGGGGTTGGTCTGTGGGGAGGGGGAAGCTACACTACAGAAAAACCGGGCAAAGAATAAAAAAAAACATATTTTTTTGCAAACTGGGTACTGGCAGACAGCTGGCAGTACCCAAGATGGCCCCCAATAAGGCAGAGGGGAGGGTTAGAGAACGGTTTTGGGGGGGATCAGGGAGGTTGGGATCCTACACAGTAGCATATGTAAATATGCTAAAAAAAATTTTTTTTATTATTTTTAAAAACCCTTTTATTTTAGTACTGGCAGACTTTCTGCCAGTACTTAAGATGGCGGGGACAATGTGGGGTGGGGGAGGGAAGGGAGCTGTTTGGGAGGGATCAGGGGGTGGGATGTGTCAGGTGGGAGGCTGATCTCTACACTAAAGCTAAAATTAACAATGCAAGCTCCCTACAAACTCCCTAATTAACCCCTTCACTGCTAGCTATAATACACGTGTGAGGCGCAGCAGCATTTAGCGGCCTTCTAATTATCAGAAAGCAACGCCAAAGTCATATATGTCTGCTATTTCTGAACTAAGGGGATCCCAGAGAAGCATTTACAACCATTTGTGCCATAATTGCACAAGCTGTTTGTAAATGATTTCAGTGAGAAACCTAAAATTGTGAAACATTTTACGTTTTTTTTTCATTTGATCGCATTTGGCGGTGAAATAGTGGCATGAAATATACCAAAATGGGCCTAGATCAATACTTGGGGTCGTCTACTACACTACACTAAAGCTAAAATTAACCCTACAAGCTCCCTAAAAGCTCCCTAATTAACCCCTTAACTGCTGGGCATAATACACGTGTGGTGTGCAGTGGCATTTAGCGGCCTTCTAATTACCAAAAAGCAACGCCAAAGCCATATATGTCTGCTATTTATGAACAAAGGGGATCCCAGAGAAGAATTTACAACCTGTTATGCCATAATTGCACAAGCTGTTTGCAAATAATTTCAGTGAGAAACTGAAAGTTTGTGAAACAATTTGTGAAAAAGTGAACGATTTTTTTGTATTTGATCGCATTTGGCTGTGAAATGGTGGTATGAAATATACCAAAATTGACCTAGATCAATACTTTGGGATGTCTACTAAAAAAATATATATACATGTCAAGGGATATTCAGGGATTCCTGAAAGATATTAGTGTTCTAACGTAACTAGCGCTAATTTTGAAAAAAAAATGGTTTGGAAATAGCAAAGTGCTACTTGTATTTATGGCCCTATAACTTGCAAAAAAAGCAAAGAACATGTAAACATTGGGTATTTCTAAACTCAGGACAAAATTTAGAAACTATTTAGCATGGGTGTTTTTTGGTGGTTGTAGATATGTAACAGATTTTAGGGGTCAAAGTTAGAAAAAGTGTTTTTTTTTCCATTTTTCCTCATATTTTATAATTTTTTTATAGTAAATTATAAGATATGATGAAAATAATGGTATCTTTAGAAAGTGCATTTAATGGCGAGAAAAACAGTATATAATATGTGTGGGTACAGTAAATGAGCAAGAGGAAAATTACAGCTAAACACAAACACCGCAAAAATGTAAAAATAGCCTTGGTCCCAAACAGACAGAAAATGGAAAAGTGCTGTGATCATTAAGGGGTTAAAGGAAGGACATTGAAAAATGGACTGGTCCATAAGGGGTTCATTTCCAAATCTCCATATTTTTGTTTCTACACATATCCACCGGTCACTGTAAGGTGTCTTCCTTCTAATACGATTTAAAAGATTCTTCCTTAGCCAGGAAAAAAGTTCAGTTTCTTTATAATCTAAAAAATGCTATTATTTTTTAAAGTGAAGGTCAATTTTAACTATATGCACAGCACCCATGTAATCATTATAATCTAAGTATTAAAGTCGCTAACATTTTAAAAAAAAAAAGTAAATTACTTTGTAGTAAAATAGATTTATATAATACCGCTGTTTCGTATTTTTACTCCTCCCCTGCTCCACTTCCTTCTTTGGCAATAGTGACGTAGCGAGCGTTTCAACAAGCTCACCACGTCACTTCCAAGCTCGTGCACAACACCAGTTTCAAAATGTGCATCCAAATTTTATCAGCATTCGCGCATGCGTACTAATTCTAAGCACGTAGCAGTGTGTTAACCTGATTGTAAACATTCATTCAATCTTGTGAACGCAATAGTGTCACTCGCTTTATCGCAGGCATGTATCATGCACGAGCATGAAGTAGATGACGCTTCCCGGGATTAGACGCATGCGCAATAGTTATTTATGACGTTAGTAAAAAGGGTAGGATGCCCCGGGGGTAGAAAAGAAATTGGCTATAAGATTGAGAAAAGCTGTCAATCAATTGCGGCAAAATGTCGGGCGGACAATTGAGGTAAAACGAAGGCTAATTGTAAATTAACATTTTAAATGACACGAATATTTATTAAGAATTTGATGAATGAACATCATGCTGATTTTAAATGTACAGTATAAAACTTTAAACGAGTGAGCCGGACTTGACCTTCATTTTAAGATTCCCTCCTTTTTCTATCTCTGCGCAGTATATGTGAATTTCTTGTACTAAACTAACAATCTTTATCATAGAAAAGCCTGTTGGTTGCAGCCGCAATACATTGTAATGAAGCAACAGAGAAATTCTTTGTAAAGTAAAGAAGTTTTCTACATAAAATTATAAATAATCACATGGTCCACTGAAATTTATCATCTACTACAACCAATGTATTTAAAGGGACATAAAATAAGTTGGGATAGAGACAAAAAACATAATTTATGTAAGAACTTACCTGATAAATTCATTTCTTTCATATTAGCAAGAGTCCATGAGCTAGTGACGTATGGGATATACATTCCTACCAGGAGGGGCAAAGTTTCCCAAACCTTAAAATGCCTATAAATACACCCCTCACCACACCCACAATTCAGTTTAACGAATAGCCAAGAAGTGGGGTGATAAGAAAGGAGTGAAAGCATCAAAAATAAGGAATTGGAATAATTGTGCTTTATACAAAAAAATCATAACCACCACAAAAAGGGTGGGCCTCATGGACTCTTGCTAATATGAAAGAAATGAATTTATCAGGTAAGTTCTTACATAAATTATGTTTTCTTTCATGTAATTAGCAAGAGTCCATGAGCTAGTGACGTATGGGATAGCAGATACCCAAAAGGTGGATTTTCCACGCAAGAGTCACTAGAGAGGGAGGGATAAAATAAAGACAGCCAATTCCGCTGAAAAATTAATCCACAACCCAAAAAAAAAAGTTTCAATTTTTATAATGAAAAAAAAATGAAATTATAAGCAGAAGAATCAAACTGAAACAGCTGCCTGAAGTACTATTCTACCAAAAACTGCTTCTGAAGAAAAGAAAACATCAAAATGGTAGAATTTAGTAAAAGTATGCAAAGAAGACCAAGTCGTTGCTTTGCAAATCTGATCAACAGAAGCTTCATTCTTAAAAGCCCAGGAAGTAGAAACTGACCTAGTAGAATGAGCCGTAAACCTCTGAGGCGGGGATTAACCCGACTCCAAATAAGCATGAAGAATCAAAAAAGCTTTAACCAAAATGCCAAAGAAATGACAGAAACCTTCTGACCTTTCCTAAAACCAGAAAAGATAACAAATAGACTAGAAGTCTTTCTGAAATCTGAGTAGATTCAACATAATATTTCAAAACTCTTACCACATCCAAAGAATGTAAGAATCTTTCCAAAGAATTCTTAGGATTAGGACACAAGAAAGGGCCAATAATACCTTTACTAATGTTGTTAGAATTCACAACTTTAGGTAAAAATTGAAATGAAGACAGCAAAACCACGTTATCCTGATGAAAAATCAGAAAAAGTAGACTCACAAGAAAGAGCAGATAATTCAAAAACTGTTCTAGCTGAAGAGATGTCTAAAAGGAACAATACTTTCCATGAGAGTAATTTAAATGTCCAAAGAAAGCATATGCTCAAACGGAAGAGCCTGTAAAGCCCTCAGAACCAAATTAAGACTCCAAGGAGGAGAAATTGGCTTAATGACAGGATTGATACGAACCAAAGCCTGAACAAAACAATGAATAACAGAAAGATTAGCAAATTTTTTTGTGAAAACAGCACAGAAAAAGCAGAGATTTGTCCTTTCAAGGAACTTGCAGACAAACCCCTTATCCAAACCATCCTGAAGAAACTATAAAATCCTAGGAATTCTAAAAGAATGCCAAGAGAATTTATGAGAAGAACATCATGAGATGTAAATCTTCCAAACTTGATAATAAAACTTACTAGACACAGATTTACGAGCCTGCAACATAGTATTGCTCACTGAGTCAGAGAAACTTCTATGACTAAGTACTAAGCGTTAAATTTCCATACCATCAAATTAATAATTTGAGTTCCTGATGGAAAAAAATGAATGTTAAGATATAAGGTCTGGCCTTAAATGGAAGTGACCAAGATTGGCAACTGGACATCCGAACAAGAACCATATACCAAAACCTGTGCGGCCATGCTGGAGCCACCAGCAACACAAAAGATTGCTCCCTGATGATTTTGAAAATCACTCTAAAAAGAAGAACCAGAGGCGAAAAAATATAGGCAGATTGATAACTCCAAGGAAGTGTCAATGCATACACTGCTTCCGCCTGAGGATCCCCGGACCTGAATAGGCCCCTGGGAAGTTCCTTGTTTAGATGAGATGCCATCAGATCTATTTCTGGAAGCCCTCACATCTGAACAATTTGAAAAAACACATCTGGGTAAAGAGACCATTCTCCTAGATGTAAAGCTTGATTGACAGAGATAATCCACTTCCCAATTGTCTATACCTGGGAAATGGACCACAGAAATTAGACAGGAGCTGGATTTAGCCCAAGTAAATATCCGAGATACTTCTTTCACATCCTAAGGACTGAGAGTCCCACCCTAATGACTGACATACGCCACAGTTGTGACATTCTCTGTTTGAAAAACAATAAACGTCTCTTTCTTAAAAAAAAAGCCAAAAACTGAAGAACTCTGAGAAATGCACGGAGTTCCAAAATATCAAATGGTAATCTTGCCTCCTGAGATTTCCAAACCCCTTGTGCTGACAGAGATCCCCAGACAGCCTCCCAACCTAAAAGACTCGCATCTGTAGTGATCATGGTCCAGGTTGAATGAACCGAAGAGACTAGTAGAACCAAATGATGGTGATCTAACCACCAAATCAAAGATAGTTAAACATTGGGATTCAAAGATATAAAAAGTGAAATCCTAGAATCCCTGCACCATTAATTCAGCATAAAAAGCTGGAAAGGTTTCCTATGAAAATGAGCAAAGGGAATCGAATCCAATGCTGCAGCCATGAGACCTAAAACTTCCATGCATATATAGCAACTGAAGGAAAAAATAGAGACTGAAGGTTCCGACAAACGGAACCCAATAAAATTGTCACTTGTCTGTTAGAGACAAAGACATTGACACAATCTATCTGGAAACATAAAAAAGGTGTGAGGAATCAAGGAGCTTTTGATAAAAAAATACTCTAACCATGTCTTGAAGAAACAACAAAAGTTGAATCGTATGAGATTCCGTAGAACGAAAAGACTGAGCCAATACCACGAGACCGTCCAAATAAGGAAACACTGAGAACCTTGAAAAGATTCTTAGAGCTGTCGCTAGACCAGAAGGAAAAGCAACAAAATGTTAATGCTTGTCAATAAAAGAGAATCTCAGAAAAGTCTTAGAACTCAATCTTGAAGCCCAGAGTAACAGTTGAAGAATTTAATCCAATTGTGAACCAAATAATTGATTACCTTGGGAAAAAAAAAAATGGAATTTAGAAATCAAATTAGCATTCCAAGATTGAAATCACAAAGTTCTTCTAGCTAAAATAGCTAAAGACATAGATTGAACCTCATTTGCGAAAATATAAAAAAAATGACGACACAATGAAATTATTAGCATGTTTATCAACTCAAGAATGCTAAACAAATCATAATCTGATACTTGTTGAACTAAAGTATCCAACCAGAAAGTTGAAGCAGTTGCAACATCAGCCAAATAAATTACAGGTCTAAGAAAAGTACCTGAAAATAAATAATTTTCCTTAAATAAGATACAAGTTTCCCATCTGAAGGAAAAAATAAATACTATTTGCTACAGGAATAATAGTATGTTTAGCAAGAGTAGAGATAGCCCCATTAACTTGGGGGATCTTTCCTCAAAACTTAAAACTAACTGCCGGCAAAGAATACAATTTAAAAACCTTAAACAAGGAATAAAAGAAATTCCCAGCCTATTCCATTCCCTAGTATCAGGAACTGGAAAAAAACCTCTTAAAAAACCACAGAAGGTTAATAAGCAGAATTAAAATGTTAGCTAGTCTTAAAATCAAAAGAACTAGTTACTTCAATATCCAAAATAATCAACACCTTTTCAACAAAGAACGAATGTACTCTATTTAAAAATAAAAAAGTAGATTTATTAGTGTCAATATCTGATGAAGAAAATTCTGAATGAGAAAAAACACCATCAGAGAAGGATAATTCAGTATGTTGTTGGTCATTTGAAACTTCATCAACTAAATGAGAAGTTTAAAAAAGACCTAAAAATTTTATTAGAAGGCGGGATGTCAGACAAAGCCTTTAGAATAGAATCAGAAAAATATTCTTAAAAATTCCTAAGTATATCTTGTACATTAGATGTAAAAAGAATAGCAATAAATAATGCATAAATACTAATGGACTCTGCATGTAAAAGTTTATCATGATAACTTATTACAAACCATAGCTAAAGATAAACATTCATAACATTAAAATAAATGAACTTAGCTTTGGTAGGACTGATATCAGTCATCAGGAATCCCTCAGCATTTTCTGATACAGGAATAGTTTTTGAAATATCTTGCAAAATGTAATAGAAAAAAACAACACATAAAGCAAAATTATCAAATTCCTTAAATGACAGTTTCAGGAATGGGAAAAAATGCAAACAGAACAGGCCTCTAAAAACCAGAAGCAACTAAAAAATGAGACTTAAATAATGTTAAAAATCTGGCGCCAAGAATGACGCCCACATATTTTTTGGCGCCAAAAACGTCTGCAACAAACACGAGAGCCAAAAATTACGCAACTACGTGAAAACTTCCGGCGTCAACTACGACGCTGGAAATGACGTCATTGACGTCAGACAAACGTCAATTTCGCGCCAAAAATGACGCAATAAATTCTAGAATTTTTTTGCACCCGCGAGCCTAACAGCCCGCAATTTAAAGGAAAAAAGTCAATTGAAAATTTAGGTAACAAAAATATTTAATTCATATGCATTTTCCCCCAAAAAATTAAACTGACAGTCTGAATGAAGGAATACTGAATATCCTGAATCATGGCAAATATAAGTTTAAACACATATATTTAGAACTTTACATATAAAGTGCCCACCATAGCTTTGAGTGTCATAAATAAAAATAAGACTTACTTACCCTAAGACACTCATCTACATATAGTAGATAGCCAAACCAGTACTGAAACGAGAATCAGTAGAGGTAATGGTATATAAGAGTATATAGTCGATCTGAAAAGGGAAGTAGGAGAAGAAATCTCTACGACCGATAACAGAGAACCTATTAAATAGATCCCCTAGAGGAAGACCATTGTATTCAAATAGGCAATACTCTCTTCACATCCCTCTGACATTCACTGCGCTAAGAGGAAAACCGGGCTTCAGCCTGCTGCGAAGCGCATATCAACGTAGAATCTAGCACAAACTTACTTCACCACCTCCATGGGAGGCAAAGTTTGTAAAAACTGAATTGTGGGTGTGGTGAGGGGTGTATTTATAGGCATTTTAAGGTTTGGGAAACTTTGCCCCTCCTGGTAGGAATGTATACCCCAATGTCACTAGCTCATGGACTCTTGCTAATTACATGAAAGAAACATAAATTATGCTTACTTGATAATTTCATTTACTTCTGTGGGAAAGAGTCCACAGCCGCATTCATTACATTTGGGAAATAAGAACCTGGCCACCAGGAGGAGGCAAAGACACCCCAGCCAAAGGCTTAAATACTCCTCCCACTTCCCTCATCCCCCAGTCCTTCTGCCAAGGAACAAGGAACAGTAGAAGTATCAGGGTGAAAATGTGCCTTTTGTTAGATTTCTTTGGGTCTACGGCCTTGTTGACGTTTTTTTTATGTGGGGCGTCTTAGTACAACTAAGACGCCCCACATAAAAAAACGTCAACAAGGCCGTAGACCCAAAGAAATCTAACAAAAGGCTCACCATAGTCTTGACACGGAGCCAGAAAGACTCCAGATGGAACTTAACAACCCAGAGAAAAACACCCCTCTCTGAAAGGTTAACTCTCAGTTCCAACCTCCTGAATCCAAGAGAACCCCTAGAAAAAGGACCACACCTCCATAAGAAGGAGAATAAGCCCCCTCACCCTAAGAAAGGGATGGGGCCAAAAAGGCAGAGAACCTACCCACAAGACACAAAGCCACAGACTAAAGGAGAGATCGATCTCCAACGCAGATGAACTTGGAAGGAATCCTCCTAAGGAACTAGCTTGTTAACACGCATCCAATGTGCAATAGCTGCAGCCGAGACACTGCAAAATCATTCGCCTGCACAGCAGTGAATCCATAAGGTTACCACAGAAAGCTGACCAAGGGAAACCGACCATAAAGGCGTAAGTCCAGCCCAATGAGCATCAGCACTCAGACAACCTGGCCAACCGTGACCATGTCAATTAGTCCAAGTAAAAGGACATAGCCCAAGTTCCTAGGAACTGGGGAACACAGAACCAGCCTTAGAATCAAAAAGTCTGACAACAACTCCACAAAGGAAAACACTGAGCGAAGCCTCAGCAACCGGAAACACCAGGGAGAAAAACAGAACCAAGCCTGCAAATGTTTAAACAAACAATATCAAGAACTTAACACCCCATCTGATATAAAAAACCAGACCACATGGAGATATCAATGCAATATACAGATCAACCCGTATAACGAGATAACTCGCAAGCCCCGACCCAAGGAAGAGACCACCCCTTGCCAAAGTCCAATGTTCCAAACGAGCTAAGACGTTAAAAGTTGTATGACACTAGAGCCCATACTCTCAAACAGCCGCAGGACAACAAGAAAGGGGATACCCCGAGGCCAAAATCACTTGAGCAAAGGCTGGTCTCTGCATCACCTCCATACAATCAGAGGATCATAGAGAGAAAGGACGCACAGCATCCCCAGCTCCGAGCAGAGCCCAAGGAGACCACGCCCAGTGCTGCTAAGAGGGAACGACCATATCCCGGAGGGGAACCCAGGTCCCTAAAAGGAGAGCTAACTCACATGGAGACAACAGAGGAAGACCAAAAGGTCTCATAAAAAACAGCTAGTCAGTACACAATCAATGTGCAATAGAAGCAGCTGATCACATTCTGCAACCCATCCACTGCAAGGCAGCTGAACTACCCAATAAACTACTAGCTGCTGAGAACTAAGTCCAGAAGGACAATTCCCAGGGCCTCAAAAGAAAAAAGGCCAAACTGCCCAACTCTGCGGCAAGAGGACGCAAGCCCCCTAACCCTCCACTACATGGGGAGGAGCTCTAGGGTCTGACAACCCCAGACACAAGAAAGAGAGACGCAGCAGAACTCCACTGACCCAGTCATCCAAATTGAAGGCTATAATGACTGAGACAATCCTTCCTGCCTCACGCACGCACCGGTCCTCTAGAATGCTTAGTTGAACACAGAGGATAACATGAGCACTCAGCCCCTCTACCGGACCATCCAAGCAGAGCGGCGCCACGTGCCCGAACAGCTACCAGATAGAACTGAACCCAAACAGGACCAGCCTGCAATCCGGGTCCTAACTGTCAAGCCGCATAAATCCTCCCTCAGAGGGGAAGAAGGAAAACAGACAGGACATCCTATCGGATGAAAAATAAAATACAAGGCAACCTGTAGGTTAACACCCAAAAAGAAACAGGCCTACCGCAGGACCAGCCAAACGGAGCACTGATCTTCCAAAAAAACTGGAAAAGATCTATATACATGGACAATCAGGAGAATACATCATCCCCACATGTCTAATGAGGTGCGTCATTCGAAGAGTAGACCATGAAGGCGCGCACGTCTGTAAGAAAAAGCACAACACTCAGGGACAGTCGCACCCGCAGGGAACTGTACAGTCCAAGGTGGAAAACCCGGGACAACAGGAGCAGGGAAGGGAAGGCACCACCCTGTCCTCAAACTCTATTCAATTTAGGAATAAAGGTTTATCAGGCAATATGAACTCAGGAACCCCAGAATTCGCCAAAACTTCCTTCAGAAGAAGCGAAAATTCCTAAAACTAAAGTCTAGTTCCTCCGCAGCTGGAGATTGAGAGGCAGCATACTCTGACCCTGAAAGTTCATAGTCTCAGAAAGAACGTCATGCTTGGATAACCCTCTCAGTTAAATACAAAAATGATTTGATGTACTCTGGGAAGGAGTGCAATATGTAACCCTTCGCTTGCGCTTAACAGGGCGAGGTAAAGCATTAAGGCCGCAGACACCGCCGTCTGAACTCCACAGTAACGTCTGGAGAAAAAAGGCCCCCTCCAGATGGAGGATCAGCAATGCTACGGGAAAACTGCATGTTATAGAGATAACAATGTAGGGTACGCACCTCACTGAACGACAACTCCTCAGAAGTGGATGGCTCTGTGATATCAAACATGTTTGATATAATCACTTTATCAATGCATATGGAACATAATTAAGAGGGGAAATTAGGGCCTCCTCTCCATATAAACAGGAATTGCTCTTTAGGAATAGAGGGAGTGCCCTCTAAAGAACTGAATCCTCCATCACTAGTGCAATAACCGGAGAACTAGAGAGAAAAAACATAATTTATGCTTACCTGATAAATTCCTTTCTTCTGTTGTGTGATCAGTCCACGGGTCATCATTACTTCTGGGATATAACTCCTCCCCAACAGGAAATGCAAGAGGATTCACCCAGCAGAGCTGCATATAGCTCCTCCCCTCTACGTCAGTCCCAGTCATTCGACCAAGAATCAACGAGAAAGGAGTAACCAAGGGTGAAGTGGTGACTGGAGTATAATTTAAAAAATATTTACCTGCCTTAAAACAGGGCGGGCCGTGGACTGATCACACAACAGAAGAAAGGAATTTATCAGGTAAGCATAAATTATGTTTTCTTCTGTTATGTGTGATCAGTCCACGGGTCATCATTACTTCTGGGATACCAATACCAAAGCAAAAGTACACGGATGACGGGAGGGATAGGCAGGCTCATTATACAGAAGGAACCACTGCCTGAAGAACCTTTCTCCCAAAAATAGCCTCCGAAGAAGCAAAAGTGTCAAATTTGTAAAATTTGGAAAAAGTATGAAGCGAAGACCAAGTTGCAGCCTTGCAAATCTGTTCAACAGAGGCCTCATTCTTAAAGGCCCAAGTGGAAGCCACAGCTCTAGTGGAGTGGGCTGTAATTCTTTCAGGAGGCTGCTGTCCAGCAGTCTCATAGGCTAAACGTATTATGCTACGAAGCCAAAAAGAGAGAGAGGTAGCAGAAGCTTTTTGACCTCTCCTCTGTCCAGAATAAACGACAAACAGGGAAGAAGTTTGGCGAAAATCTTTAGTTGCCTGCAAGTAGAACTTGAGGGCACGAACTACATCCAGATTGTGTAGAAGACGTTCCTTCTTTGAAGAAGGATTTGGACACAGGGATGGAACAACAATCTCTTGATTGATGTTCCTGTTAGTGACTACCTTAGGTAAGAACCCAGGTTTAGTACGCAGAACTACCTTGTCTGAGTGAAAAATCAGATAAGGGGAATCACAATGTAAGGCTGATAACTCAGAAACTCTTCGAGCCGAGGAAATAGCCATTAAAAACAGAACTTTCCAAGATAACAATTTTATATCAATGGAATGAAGGGGTTCAAACGGAACACCCTGTAAAACGTTAAGAACTAAGTTTAAACTCCATGGCGGAGCAACAGCCTTAAACACAGGCTTGATCCTAGCTAGAGCCTGACAAAAGGCCTGGACGTCTGGATCTTCTGACAGACGCCTGTGTAACAAGATGGACAGAGCTGAAATCTGTCCCTTTAATGAGCTAGCTGATAAACCCTTTTCTAAGCCTTCTTGTAGAAAAGACAATATCCTAGCGATCCTAACCTTACTCCAGGAGTAACCTTTGGATTCGCACCAGTATAGATATTTCCGCCATATTTTATGGTAAATCCTTCTGGTAACAGGCTTCCTAGCCTGAATCAGGGTATCAATAACCGACTCAGAAAAACCACGTTTTGATAAAATCAAGCGTTCAATTTCCAAGCAGTCAGCTTCAGAGAAGTTAGATTTTGATGTTTGAATGGACCCTGTATCAGAAGGTCCTGTCTTAGAGGTAGAGACCAAGGCGGACAGGATGACATGTCCACTAGATCTGCATACCAAGTCCTGCGTGGCCATGCAGGTGCTATTAGAATTACTGATGCTCTCTCCTGTTTGATTTTGGCAATCAATCGAGGAAGCAGCGGGAAGGGTGGAAACACATAAGCCATCCCGAAGTTCCAAGGTGCTGTCAAAGCATCTATCAGAACTGCTTCCGGATCCCTGGATCTGGACCCGTAGCGAGGAAGTTTGGCGTTCTGGCGAGACGCCATGAGATCTATCTCTGGTTTGCCCCAACGTCGAAGTATTTGGGCAAAGACCTCCGGATGAAGTTCCCACTCCCCCGGATGAAAAGTCTGGCGACTCAAGAAATCCGCCTCCCAGTTCTCCACTCCCGGGATGTGGATTGCTGACAGGTGGCAAGAGTGAGACTCTGCCCAGCGAATTATCTTTGATACTTCCATCATTGCTAGGGAGCTTCTTGTCCCTCCCTGATGGTTGATGTAAGCTACAGTCGTGATGTTGTCCGACTGAAACCTGATGAACCCCCGAGTTGTTAACTGGGGCCAAGCCAGAAGGGCGTTGAGAACCGCTCTCAATTCCAGAATGTTTATTGGCAGGAGACTCTCCTCCTGATTCCATAGTCCCTGAGCCTTCAGAGAATTCCAGACAGCGCCCCAACCTAGTAGGCTGGCGTCTGTTGTTACAATTGTCCAGTCTGGCCTGCTGAATGGCATCCCCCTGGACAGGTGTGGCCGATAAAGCCACCATAGAAGAGAATTTCTGGTCTCTTGATTTAGATTCAGAGTAGGGGACAAATCTGAGTAATCCCCATTCCACTGACTTAGCATGCATAATTGCAGCGGTCTGAGATGTAGGCGTGCAAAAGGTACTATGTCCATTGCCGCTACCATTAAGCCGATCACCTCCATGCATTGAGCTACTGACGGGTGTTGAATGGAATGAAGGACACGGCATGCGTTTTGAAGCTTTGTTAACCTGTCTTCTGTCAGGTAAATCTTCATTTCTACAGAATCTATAAGAGTCCCCAAGAATGGAACTCTTGTGAGAGGAAAGAGAGAACTCTTCTTTTCGTTCACTTTCCATCCATGCGACCTTAGAAATGCCAGAACTAACTCTGTATGAGACTTGGCAGTTTGAAAGCTTGAAGCTTGTATTAGAATGTCGTCTAGGTACGGAGCTACCGAAATCCCTCGCGGTCTTAGTACCGCCAGAAGGGCACCCAGAACCTTTGTGAAGATTCTTGGAGCCGTAGCCAATCCGAATGGAAGAGCTACAAATTGGTAGTGCCTGTCTAAGAAGGCAAACCTTAGGTACCGGTGATGATCTTTGTGGATCGGAATGTGAAGGTAAGCATCCTTTAAATCCACAGTGGTCATGTACTGACCCTCTTGGATCATGGGTAAAATTGTCCGAATAGTTTCCATTTTGAACGATGGAACTCTTAGGAATTTGTTTAGAATCTTTAAATCTAAGATTGGCCTGAAAGTTCCCTCTTTTTTGGGAACCACAAACAGGTTTGAGTAGAACCCTTGTCCTTGTTCCGACCGCGGAACCGGATGGATCACTCCCATTAATAACAGATCTTGTACGCAGCGTAGAAACGCTTCTTTCTTTATCTGGTTTGTTGACAACCTTGACAGATGAAATCTCCCTCTTGGGGGAGATAATTTGAAGTCTAGAAGGTATCCCTGAGATATGATCTCTAGTGCCCAGGGATCCTGAACATCTCTTGCCCAGGCCTGGGCGAAGAGAGAGAGTCTGCCCCCCACTAGATCCGGTCCCGGATCGGGGGCTCTCGATTCATGCTGTCTTTGGGGCAGCAGCAGGTTTCCTGGCCTGCTTGCTCTTGTTCCAGGCCTGGTTAGGCTTCCAGCCTTGTCTGTAACGAGCAACAGCTCCTTCCTGTTTTGGTGCAGTGGAGGTTGATGCTGCTCCTGTTTTGAAATTCCGAAAGGGACGAAAATTAGACTGTCTAGCCTTAGCTTTGGCTTTGTCTTGGGGTAGGGCGTGGCCCTTACCTCCTGTAATGTCAGCGATAATTTCTTTCAAACCGGGCCCAAATAAAGACTGCCCCTTGAAAGGTATATTAAGTAATTTGGACTTAGAAGTAACATCTGCTGACCAGGATTTTAGCCACAGCGCCCTACGTGCCTGTATGGCGAATCCTGAGTTCTTAGCCGTAAGTTTGGTTAAATGTACTACGGCCTCCGAAATGAAAGAATTAGCTAGTTTAAGGACTCTAAGCCTGTCCGTAATGTCGTCTAGCGTAGATGAACTAAGGTTCTCTTCCAGCGACTCAATCCAAAATGCTGCCGCAGCCGTAATCGGCGCGATACATGCAAGGGGTTGCAATATAAAACCTTGTTGAACAAACATTTTCTTAAGGTAACCCTCTAATTTTTTATCCATTGGATCTGAGAAAGCACAGCTATCCTCCACCGGGATAGTGGTACGCTTAGCTAAAGTAGAAACTGCTCCCTCCACCTTGGGGACCGTTTGCCATAAGTCCCGAGTGGTGGCGTCTATTGGAAACATCTTTCTAAATATTGGAGGGGGTGAGAACGGCACACCGGGTCTATCCCACTCCTTAGTAACAATTTCAGTTAGTCTCTTAGGTATAGGAAAAACTTCAGTACTCGCCGGTACCGCAAAGTATTTATCCAACCTGCACAGTTTCTCTGGTATTGCAACGGTGTTACAATCGTTGAGAGCTGCTAAGACCTCCCCTAGTAATACACGGAGGTTCTCCAATTTAAATTTAAAATTTGAAATATCTGAGTCCAATCTGTTTGGATCAGAACCGTCACCCACAGAATGAAGCTCTCCGTCCTCATGCTCTGCGAGCTGTGACGCAGTATCAGACATGGCCCTAGCATTGTCAGCGCACTCTGTTCTCACCCCAGAGTGATCACGCTTGCCTCTTAGTTCTGGTAATTTAGACAAAACTTCAGTCATAACAGTAGCCATATCTTGTAATGTTATCTGTAATGGCCGCCCAGATGTACTAGGCGCCATAATATCACGCACCTCCCGGGCGGGAGATGCAGGTACTGCCGCGTGAGGCGAGTTAGTCGGCATAACTCTCCCCTCGCTGTTTGGTGAAATTTGTTCACATTGTACAGATTGACTTTTATTTAAAGTAGCATCAATACAGTTAGTACATAAATTTCTATTGGGCTCCACCTTGGCATTGGAACAAATGACACAGATATCTTCCTCTGAGTCAGACATGTTTAACACACTAGCAAAAAAACTTACAACTTGGTTATAATCTTTTTTAGCAAAAACGTACTGTGCCTCAAAGAGGTACTAAACGATTAAATGACAGTTGAAATAATGAACTGAAAAACAGTTATAGCATCAAACTTTAAGACAACACAACTTTTAGCAAAGGTTTGTTCCCATTAGTAAAATAACAATAATTAAATTTGACATAAAAAATACAAGCAACGTTTTTATTCACAGTCACTATAAGAATTCTCACAGCTCTGCTGAGAGAATTTACCTCCCTTAAAAGAAGTTTGAAGACCCCTGAGATCTGTCAGAGATGAACCGGATCATGCAGGAAATATAAAAGTAACTGACTGGAATTTTTTGATGCGTAGCAAAGAGCGCCAAAAACGGCCCCTCCCTCTCCCACACAGCAGTGAAGAGAAACGAAACTGTCACAAATAAAAGCAAAAAAGGCTGCCAAGTGGAAAATAATGCCCAAATATTTATTCACACAGTACCTCAGCAATGTAAACGATTCTACATTCCAGCAAAAACGTTTAACATGATAAATAGTTATTAAAAGGATTAGTGACCTTTAACAGAGTAGTTCCGGTGAAATACCATCCCCAGAATACTGAAGTGTATACATACATGTCATTTTAACGGTATGGCAGGATTTTCTCATCAATTCCATTCAGAAAATAAAAACTGCTACATACCTCAATGCAGATTCATCTGCCCGCTGTCCCCTGATCTGAAGCCTTTACCTCCCTCAGATGGCCGAGAACAGCAATATGATCTTAACAACTCCGGTTAAAATCATAGTAAAAAACTCTGGCAGATTCTTCCTCAAACTCTGCCAGAGAAGTAATAACACGCTCCGGTGCTATTGTAAAATAACAAACTTTTGATTGAAGTCATAAAAACTAAGTATAATCACCATAGTCCTCTCACACATCCTATCTAGTCGTTGGGTGCAAGAGAATGACTGGGACTGACGTAGAGGGGAGGAGCTATATGCAGCTCTGCTGGGTGAATCCTCTTGCATTTCCTGTTGGGGAGGAGTTATATCCCAGAAGTAATGATGACCCGTGGACTGATCACACATAACAGAAGAAAACATCCTCTTTTTTTTTTTTTTTAAATAAAATAACGGCACCTCTATACCCAAATGGCTGGGGCACTCACCACCCCCTATGACTCAGACAGTACAGAGATGTATGACTCCTCTCTGATAGTCATGAAGGAGGGAATTAATCACATAGTGCACAATGCAGGACTGTCCCTGCTATGAAAGAAAGCGCACCAAGCTGTTGGCTGCCCCAGGCAGTTTAGCTATGTAATTAATTTTGCTTATTTTTGAAAATTAGTTTAAAATACTGGCCAGCAAATTTTTAAACTTTTTTTTTATGCAAACTATTTGTAACTAAATAGCCTTTTTAGCATATGCACAGATCTCAACCTGTTTTATGTCCTTTTAAAGAAACACAGCAATCACATAATACCATTGCCCATTAAAAGACATTGGGATAGATTACTATAAACAATATCGCAACTGCGCTAACTTGCACACTTATTACAAAATGAAAGTAAACAGGTGTGCTCAAGCGCAAAAACATTCAAATAAAAACACATTACAAATACACTAAAACACTCATATATACACTTTCTAATAAAAAATATTAAAATAAATATTAATTAAAACATTTAAAGCGTTAAAAGGTATATGATATATATTATTTATTTATTACACACACAAATATATATTTAAAAATAATATTTTCTTCTATGTAAAGAACATTGCAATGTAAAATATTCATAACTACCTTCAGGTTTAGCGCTGAAGGTCTTACGCAGTGTCGGGTTAGCATGCAAGCGAAAAGTTTTTGTTTTTTTAAAGCGCACTCCATTGAAGTCTATGGGGAGAAGTTAATGCACTTGCGATATCCAAAGTTCTAAAGTTAGAGTGCATCGTGTTTCTTTCTAGCACTAACGTTTTACTCTCAACTTCTAATACGGAAGCTAACCCGCCTGCATTAAAAACTTACTTTGAGCGCAGTTATCGCGAGTGGAAAAAAACAGAATTTATGTTTACCTGATAAATTACTTTCTCCAACGGTGTGTCCGGTCCACGGCGTCATCCTTACTTGTGGGATATTCTCTTCCCCAACAGGAAATGGCAAAGAGCCCAGCAAAGCTGGTCACATGATCCCTCCTAGGCTCCGCCTACCCCAGTCATTCGACCGACGTTAAGGAGGAATATTTGCATAGGAGAAACCATATGGTACCGTGGTGACTGTAGTTAAAGAAAATAAATTATCAGACCTGATTAAAAAAACCAGGGCGGGCCGTGGACCGGACACACCGTTGGAGAAAGTAATTTATCAGGTAAACATAAATTCTGTTTTCTCCAACATAGGTGTGTCCGGTCCACGGCGTCATCCTTACTTGTGGGAACCAATACCAAAGCTTTAGGACACGGATGAAGGGAGGGAGCAAATCAGGTCACCTAAATGGAAGGCACCACGGCTTGCAAAACCTTTCTCCCAAAAATTACCTCAGAAGAAGCAAAAGTATCAAACTTGTAAAATTTGGTAAAAGTGTGCAGTGAAGACCAAGTCGCTGCCCTACATATCTGATCAACAGAAGCCTCGTTCTTGAAGGCCCATGTGGAAGCCACAGCCCTAGTGGAATGAGCTGTGATTCTTTCGGGAGGCTGCCGTCCGGCAGTCTCGTAAGCCAATCTGATGATGCTTTTAATCCAAAAAGAGAGAGAGGTAGAAGTTGCTTTTTGACCTCTCCTTTTACCGGAATAAACGACAAACAAGGAAGATGTTTGTCTAAAATCCTTTGTAGCATCTAAATAGAATTTTAGAGCGCGAACAACATCCAAATTGTGCAACAAACGTTCCTTCTTTGAAACTGGTTTCGGACACAGAGAAGGTACGATAATCTCCTGGTTAATGTTTTTGTTAGAAACAACTTTTGGAAGAAAACCAGGTTTAGTACGTAAAACCACCTTATCTGCATGGAACACCAGATAAGGAGGAGAACACTGCAGAGCAGATAATTCTGAAACTCTTCTAGCAGAAGAAATTGCAACTAAAAACAAAACTTTCCAAGATAATAACTTAATATCAACGGAATGTAAGGGTTCAAACGGAACCCCCTGAAGAACTGAAAGAACTAAATTGAGACTCCAAGGAGGAGTCAAAGGTTTGTAAACAGGCTTAATTCTAACCAGAGCCTGAACAAAGGCTTGAACATCTGGCACAGCTGCCAGCTTTTTGTGAAGTAACACAGACAAGGCAGAAATCTGTCCCTTCAGGGAACTTGCAGATAATCCTTTTTCCAATCCTTCTTGAAGGAAGGATAGAATCCTAGGAATCTTAACCTTGTCCCAAGGGAATCCCTTAGATTCACACCAACAGATATATTTTTTCCAAATTTTGTGGTAAATCTTTCTAGTTACAGGCTTTCTGGCCTGAACAAGAGTATCGATAACAGAATCTGAGAACCCTCGCTTCGATAAGATCAAGCGTTCAATCTCCAAGCAGTCAGCTGGAGTGAAACCAGATTCGGATGTTCGAACGGACCTTGAACAAGAAGGTCTCGTCTCAAAGGTAGCTTCCAAGGTGGAGCCGATGACATATTCACCAGATCTGCATACCAAGTCCTGCGTGGCCACGCAGGAGCTATCAAGATCACCGACGCCCTCTCCTGATTGATCCTGGCTACCAGCCTGGGGATGAGAGGAAACGGCGGGAACACATAAGCTAGTTTGAAGGTCCAAGGTGCTACTAGTGCATCCACTAGAGCCGCCTTGGGATCCCTGGATCTGGACCCGTAGCAAGGAACTTTGAAGTTCTGACGAGAGGCCATCAGATCCATGTCTGGAATGCCCCACAGCTGAGTGACTTGGGCAAAGATTTCCGGATGGAGTTCCCACTCCCCCGGATGCAATGTCTGACGACTCAGAAAATCCGCTTCCCAATTTTCCACTCCTGGGATGTGGATAGCAGACAGGTGGCAGGAGTGAGACTCCGCCCATAGAATGATTTTGGTCACTTCTTCCATCGCTAGGGAACTCCTTGTTCCCCCCTGATGGTTGATGTACGCAACAATTGTCATGTTGTCTGATTGAAACCGTATGAACTTGGCCCTCGCAAGCTGAGGCCAAGCCTTGAGAGCATTGAATATCGCTCTCAGTTCCAGAATATTTATCGGTAGAAGAGATTCTTCCCGAGACCAAAGACCCTGAGCTTTCAGGGATCCCCAGACCGCGCCCCAGCCCATCAGACTGGCGTCGGTCGTGACAATGACCCACTCTGGTCTGCGGAATGTCATCCCTTGTGACAGGTTGTCCAGGGACAGCCACCAACGGAGTGAGTCTCTGGTCCTCTGATTTACTTGTATCTTCGGAGACAAGTCTGTATAGTCCCCATTCCACTGACTGAGCATGCACAGTTGTAATGGTCTTAGATGAATGCGCGCAAAAGGAACTATGTCCATTGCCGCTACCATCAACCCGATCACTTCCATGCACTGAGCTATGGAAGGAAGAGGAACGGAATGAAGTATCCGACAAGAGTCTAGAAGTTTTGTTTTTCTGGCCTCTGTCAGAAAAATCCTCATTTCTAAGGAGTCTATTATTGTTCCCAAGAAGGGAACCCTTGTTGACGGAGATAGAGAACTCTTTTCCACGTTCACTTTCCATCCGTGAGATCTGAGAAAGGCCAGGACAATGTCCGTGTGAGCCCTTGCTTGAGGAAGGGACGACGCTTGAATCAGAATGTCGTCCAAGTAAGGTACTACAGCAATGCCCCTTGGTCTTAGCACAGCTAGAAGGGACCCTAGTACCTTTGTGAAAATCCTTGGAGCAGTGGCTAATCCGAAAGGAAGCGCCACGAACTGGTAATGCTTGTCCAGGAATGCGAACCTTAGGAACCGATGATGTTCCTTGTGGATAGGAATATGTAGATACGCATCCTTTAAATCCACCGTGGTCATGAATTGACCTTCCTGGATGGAAGGAAGAATAGTTCGAATGGTTTCCATCTTGAACGATGGAACCTTGAGAAACTTGTTTAAGATCTTGAGATCTAAGATTGGTCTGAACGTTCCCTCTTTTTTGGGAACTATGAACAGATTGGAGTAGAACCCCATCCCTTGTTCTCTTAATGGAACAGGATGAATCACTCCCATTTTTAACAGGTCTTCTACACAATGTAAGAATGCCTGTCTTTTTACGTGGTCTGAAGACAACTGAGACCTGTGGAACCTCCCCCTTGGGGGAAGCCCCTTGAATTCCAGAAGATAACCTTGGGAGACTATTTCTAGCGCCCAAGGATCCAGAACATCTCTTGCCCAAGCCTGAGCGAAGAGAGAGAGTCTGCCCCCCACCAGATCCGGTCCCGGATCGGGGGCCAACATTTCATGCTGTCTTGGTAGCAGTGGCAGGCTTCTTGGCCTGCTTTCCCTTGTTCCAGCCTTGCATTGGTCTCCAAGCTGGCTTGGCTTGAGAAGTATTACCCTCTTGCTTAGAGGACGTAGCACTTTGGGCTGGTCCGTTTCTACGAAAGGGACGAAAATTAGGTTTATTTTTTGCCTTGAAAGGCCGATCCTGGGGAAGGGCGTGGCCCTTACCCCCAGTGATATCAGAGATAATCTCTTTCAAGTCAGGACCAAACAGCGTTTTCCCCTTGAAAGGAATGTTAAGTAGCTTGTTCTTGGAAGACGCATCAGCCGACCAAGATTTCAACCAAAGCGCTCTGCGCGCCACAATAGCAAACCCAGAATTCTTAGTCGCTAACCTAGCCAATTGCAAAGTGGCGTCTAGTGTGAAAGAATTAGCCAATTTGAGAGCATTGATTCTGTCCATAATCTCCTCATAAGGAGGAGAATCACTATCGACCGCCTTTATCAGCTCATCGAACCAGAAACATGCGGCTGTAGCGACAGGGACAATGCATGAAATTGGTTGTAGAAGGTAACCCTGCTGAACAAACATCTTTTTAAGCAAACCTTCTAATTTTTTATCCATAGGATCTTTGAAAGCACAACTATCCTCTATGGGTATAGTGGTGCGTTTGTTTAAAGTGGAAACCGCTCCCTCGACCTTGGGGACTGTCTGCCATAAGTCCTTTCTGGGGTCGACCATAGGAAACAATTTTTTAAATATGGGGGGAGGGACGAAAGGAATACCGGGCCTTTCCCATTCTTTATTAACAATGTCCGCCACCCGCTTGGGTATAGGAAAAGCTTCTGGGAGCCCCGGGACCTCTAGGAACTTGTCCATTTTACATAGTTTCTCTGGGATGACCAACTTGTCACAATCATCCAGAGTGGATAATACCTCCTTAAGCAGAATGCGGAGATGTTCCAACTTAAATTTAAACGTAATCACATCAGGTTCAGCTTGTTGAGAAATGTTCCCTGAATCAGTAATTTCTCCCTCAGACAAAACCTCCCTGGCCCCATCAGACTGGGTTAGGGGCCCTTCAGAAACATTATTATCAGCGTCGTCATGCTCTTCAGTATCTAAAACAGAGCAGTCTCGCTTACGCTGATAAGTGTTCATTTTGGCTAAAATGTTTTTGACAGAATTATCCATTACAGCCGTTAATTGTTGCATAGTAAGGAGTATTGGCGCGCTAGATGTACTAGGGGCCTCCTGAGTGTGCAAGACTCGTGTAGACGAAGGAGGGAATGATGCAGTACCATGCTTACTCCCCTCACTTGAGGAATCATCTTGGGCATCATTGTCATTGTCACATAAATCACATTTATTTAAATGAATAGGAATTCTGGCTTCCCCACATTCAGAACACAGTCTATCTGGTAGTTCAGACATGTTAAACAGGCATAAACTTGATAACAAAGTACAAAAAACGTTTTAAAATAAAACCGTTACTGTCACTTTAAATTTTAAACTGAACACACTTTATTACTGCAATTGCGAAAAAACATGAAGGAATTGTTCAAAATTCACCAAATTTTCACCACAGTGTCTTAAAGCCTTAAAAGTATTGCACACCAAATTTGGAAGCTTTAACCCTTAAAATAACGGAACCGGAGCCGTTTTGAACTTTAACCCCTTTACAGTCCCTGGTATCTGCTTTGCTGAGACCCAACCAAGCCCAAAGGGGAATACGATACCAAATGACGCCTTCAGAAAGTCTTTTCTAAGTATCAGAGCTCCTCTCACATGCGACTGCATGCCATGCCTCTCAAAAACAAGTGCGCAACACCGGCGCGAAAATGAGGCTCTGCCTATGATTTGGGAAAGCCCCTAAAGAATAAGGTGTCTAAAACAGTGCCTGCCGATATTATTATATCAAAATACCCAGATAAAATGATTCCTCAAGGCTAAATATGTGTTAATAATGAATCGATTTAGCCCAGAAAAAGTCTACAGTCTTAATAAGCCCTTGTGAAGCCCTTATTTACGATCTTAATAAACATGGCTTACCGGATCCCATAGGGAAAATGACAGCTTCCAGCATTACATCGTCTTGTTAGAATGTGTCATACCTCAAGCAGCAAGAGACTGCTCACTGTTCCCCCAACTGAAGTTAATTGCTCTCAACAGTCCTGTGTGGAACAGCCATGGATTTTAGTGACGGTTGCTAAAATCATTTTCCTCATACAAACAGAAATCTTCATCTCTTTTCTGTTTCTGAGTAAATAGTACATACCAGCACTATTTCAAAATAACAAACTCTTGATTGAATAATAAAAACTACAGTTAAACACTAAAAAACTCTAAGCCATCTCCGTGGAGATGTTGCCTGTACAACGGCAAAGAGAATGACTGGGGTAGGCGGAGCCTAGGAGGGATCATGTGACCAGCTTTGCTGGGCTCTTTGCCATTTCCTGTTGGGGAAGAGAATATCCCACAAGTAAGGATGACGCCGTGGACCGGACACACCTATGTTGGAGAAAACTAGCGCTCCACCTGGCCCTTATGTGTAAAAAAATGTATTAAATAATTCAAAAAAACATTTTAACATGCATAATGTATTTTGCCTACTTTTGCTGTAAAATACATGTTTTGCTGTAAAAAATGTGCTTTTGCAACTCTATAAAGAGACTCAAAGTCAACTTATGTAACCTATTTTTCAGCAAAATAATTAATGAATGTATAATGCATAATTAATTTATGGGGAATACTGTTTAAAGGGACGATAAACTAAAAATATAAATTTGGAATTAAATATATTATTATGCATATAAATAAAATACACCTGTTGCAGTCTTTTACGAATAATTATTTTGATTACTTTTTCTGTGATTTACCTCTGAAAATTGCATTTTTTCTACTGGCTTCCAGAGACTATGCTCTACACCCTGCATTCTTCAGAACTGTCACCCTGCAACATTCTTCACAGTGAAGCAGTTGGGGCTTATACAAGTAATGTCTCTAACTGGCCACAGTCAAGGAGATAAGATAAACAATAATTAAATTTTTCAGGGGTATGTCTCTGGACTGCAAAACAATGTGGACTTTGTTAACAAAATCACAGATTTTTTTACAAAAAATAAACATTAGGGACAACTTAGCACTCTTGGAGCATTTTCAAATGTTAAATATTCTATGGTAGTTCTAACAAACTAATAATAAATTGCAGTGAACAAGTAAGTTATTAGACAAGTAACTCTTTCTCCTGACTGCTGAACTATGTCATTTTTACACCATTTATGTAGAAAAAAAAATAGAGGTTTCCGTTTCTATGTAATGTAACCTAACTCTTCCCATTTATGTGCCTGTGATTATTCTGTAAGGGAAAGTCCTTACGCAGTCTGAAGGCTCCTTTCTAAAGCTACTTTAAACTTTAAATAGAAAAAGTATTGGGGTGTTGACTGTGTTCCTTTAAAAATACAGAATGATTTATTTACTTAGTTTTGCTAAATATAGTTGTTTCCAGCTCGGATATCTGGTTCTCTGATTCTTGCTCTGCGCCTCACCTGCTCTGGAAGTAGTTTGCTAGCTCTGACGCTTCGTGGTTCAGGCTCCTCAGGTGCACGATTAAATTTCCAGAGTTGGTGAACATGGCGCCACATGTTTTGCACTCGTATATCCGAGGCTTGCGGATAATGTGCCTGGAAACCCGCATGTGGTGTTTGTATTCCCCGAAGGAAGTGAATGTGGCACTACAAATCTGGCACCGGAAACAGCGTTTACCTTCGTGTTTCAGCCGATGCATCTTTAGGCCCAGCAAGTCTGCCCGACCTTACCTAACAGTATAAACTTATCTAGTTCGTAGGATAGCCCTATGCTTGTCCCATGCATTTTTAAAGTCCCCCACAGTGTTTGTTGCTACTACCTCTTGAGGAAGTTTATTCCATAAATCAATCACTCTTTCTGTAAAGAAGTGCTTCCTCAAATTACTTCTGAATCTACTACCCTTTAGCTTGAGCTCATGACCCCTTGTTCTTGAATTTTCCATTTTATGTAAAATATCCCACAGCCTCAGTTTTACTAAACCCTTTAATGTACTTGAAAGTTGCTATCATATCACCTCTTTCCCTTCTCTCCTCTAAGCTATACATATTTAGGTCAATGAGCCTATCCTGGTAAGTTTTATTTTTTAGACCATGTACCATTTTGGTAGCCCTCCTTTGCACAGATTCAAGTTTGTTAATATCCTTCTGAAGATATGGTCTCCAGAACTGCACACAATACTCAAGATGAGGCCTAACTAATGATCTATAAAGTGGCATAAGAACCTTACTATTTCTGCTGCAAATACCTCTACCAATACATCCAAGCATTCTGCTTGCCTTACTGGCTGCATTACTACATTGTTTACTAAGTTTTAAATCATCTGAAATAATAATTCCCAAGTCCTGTTCCTCGTCTGTAACAGTCAGTAAAGTGTCATTGAGTCTGTAATTAACATTTGGATTTTTCTTCCCTAAATGCATTATTTTACACTTTGCTGTGTTAAACTTTAGACCCCAGTCGTTTGTCCAATCCTCCAATTGTTGTATATCACTTCTCATTTTGTCTACCCCCCCTGGAACATCCACTCTGTTGCAAATTTTTGTATCATCTGCAAAGAGACATACTTTCCCCTGTAGCCCTTTGCTGATATCGCAGATAAATATGTTAAACAAAACAGGCCCCAGAACTGACCCCTGAGGAACACCACTAGTAACAGCCCCCTCTGCTGAATGAACTCCATTTACTAAGACACTTTGTTTTCTGTCCTTAAGCCAGCATTCCACCCAGTTCACAATTTTTGAATCTAGACCAAGGAGATATAGTTTGTGAATAAGTTTATTGTGTGGGACGGTGTCAAATGCTTTGCTGAAATCTAGATATGCTACATCAACTGCTCCTCCCTTGTCTAATACTTTTGTTACATAATCAAAGAAGTCAATTAGATTAGTCTGACATGATCTCCCTTAGTGTAAAATGTCCTTTTTATCAGCATGCTTAAAGGGACAGTCTAGTCAAAAATAAACTTTCATGATTCAGATAGGGCATTACTTTTACCATCAAATGTGCTTTGTTCTCTTAGTATTCTTTGTTGAAAGCTAAATCTAGGTAGGTTCATATACTAATTTCTATGCCCTTGAAGGCCGCCTCTTATCTCAGTGCATTTTGAGAGATTATCACAGATAGACAGTGCTAGTTCATGTGTGCCATATAGATAACATTGTGCTCCCTCCTGTTGAGTTATTTATGTGTCAGCACTGACTGGCTTACCATCTCTCCTCCATCCCTCATCCGAACCAAACTAATACATGAACTGCCTGACTCACTGCTGCAACTACAACCGATGTAACAAGCTACCCCAACCTTATGTCTCTGCACCCTAAACCTGTAGACTGTAAGCTCTCCGGAGCAGGGCCCTCTTCCTCCTGTACTAGATTTGTTTAGTTTTGTTATGTTTTGTATTTTATCACAAATCCTTGCCATTGTATACCCCTATCATTGTACCCAGTGCTACAGAATTTGGTGGCGCTATACAAATAAATGATAATAATAAAAGTATTACATAAGAACTGAGATAAGGGGGCAGTTTGCAGATGCTTAGATACAAGGTAATCACAGAGGTGAAAAGTATATTAATATAACAGTGTTCGTTATGCAAAACTGGGAAATGCGTAATAACATAAATTATGCTTACCTGATAATTTTCTTTTCTTCTGATGGAGAGTGTCCACAGCTGCATTTATTACTTTTGGAAAATAAGAACCTGGCCACCAGGAGGAGGCAAAGACACCCCAGCCAAAGGCTTAAATACTCCTCCCACTTCCCTCATCTCCCAGTCATTCAGCCGAGGAACAAGGAACAGTAGAAGAGATATCAGGGTGAAAGGTGCCAGAAGAATAAAAAAGGACGCCCCACATAAAAATTACGGGTGGGGAGCTGTGGACTCTTTCCATCAGAAGAAAATTATTAGGTAAGCATAATTTATGTTTTTCTTCTTAAATGGAAAGAGTTCACAGCTGCATTCATTACTTTTGGGAAAACAATACCCAAGCTATAGACTAGAGGACACTGAATGCCAAGACGAGAGGGTACAATAGGCAGCCATTCCGAGGACACCAAGCCTGAAACCACTGCCCAACAAAAAACCCTGCTTAGTCCGAAGCTGAGAGAACTTAAAAGGAAAAGCCCCAAGGACACAGACCCGCAGATAGTCCAGCAGCCTAGCTAGAAACCACAAATGGGACTTAACTGAGCCAAAAGTCTTCAGAGAGACACCGACGCTCAACAGTCGCTCCCCCACCACTCACCCCGCACTAATGAAGGGAACACCAGCCTGAACTCCCAAGGGACAAGGCAAGGGAGAACCGAAGGAAAACCGGGAGTATACCACATCCAAAAAGGAAAAACCCCTAATAGCTCGCCCAGCTCGCAAGACCCAAATAGGTACTGACAGATGAGGGGAGGCTACGCCTATACCCAGCAAAAACCAGAGGTATAAGACCGGCACAGGAACAGAGAAACTGTACTCTCAAACCTCATGCAAGCACTGAAAGACAACTGAAGACGGAATCCTCACATTGTCCGAACTTAAAATACAAAGTATTCTATCACAGAAAACATGTAACAACCCAGGCGAAACATGCTGAAAGCATCAGGATGACACAGAAGAATAATGCTGAGAAGCAGAAGCGGCCAGCAAGAAGACAAACTGCAAAAAAGACACCCCGAAACAGAGGGCACACTCTAGGCAATCCAGCCGCCAGACCTACACACAGGTCTCCAAAAGGGGATGCACAGAAGCTCAAACGAGCCCCCCCCCCCCGAAGAAGAGAGATTACACCCAGAACCCTAAGGCAGTGTAAACCTGGATCTTTTGCTTGTAAGCCTAGGAAGCTAACGCTATGCACACCTAGGTCCTGAAAAAGACAACGTCTCTTAGAACCCACTCCCAGCCGGGCCAGCCCAAGCATCGGCAGGTCTAAAACAGGGGAACAGACTCCAAAACCAGTTTAAAAACGAGCCGAAGAATGGACACCGCCATACAACCGAGCACGGGTACAGCCCGACTCCAAGAACAGACGACAAGGCCGTAGACCCAAGGATCTAACAAAAAGGCCCAACATAGTCTCGACACGGAGCCAGCAAGACTCCAGATGGAACGTAACAACCCAGAGAGAACACCTCTCTCTGAAGGTTAACCCACAATTCCAACCTCCTGAAACCAGGAGAAGCCCTAAGAAAGGGACCACATCTCCAGAAGAAGGAGCATAAGCCCTCATCCTAAGAAAAGGGATGGGGCCAAAAGGCAGCCCCTGTCCACAAGCCACGAAGCCCCATGCTAAAGGAAAAAACAAAATGTATGCTTACCTGATAAATTCATTTCTCCTGTAGTGTGGTCAGTCCACGGGTCATCATTACTTCTGGGATATTATCTCCTCCCCTACAGGAAGTGCAAGAGGATTCACCCAGCAGAGCTGCTATATAGCTCCTCCCCTCTACGTCACCTCCAGTCATTCGACCAAAGGACCAACGAGAAAGGAGAAGCCCAAGGGTTTAGTGGTGACTGGAGTATAATCCAAAAAATTTTTTAGCCTGCCATAAAAAACAGGGCAGGCCGTGGTCTGACCACACTACAGGAGAAATGAATTTATCAGGTAAGCATAAATTTTGTTTTCTCCTGTTAAGTGTGGTCAGTCCACGGGTCATCATTACTTCTGGGATACCAATACCAAAGCAAAAGTACACGGATGACGGGAGGGACAGGCAGGCTCTTTATACGGAGGGAACCACTGCCTGAAGAACCTTTCTCCCAAAAACAGCCTCAGAAGAAGCAAAAGTGTCAAATTTGTAAAATTTGGACAAAGTATGAAGAGAAGACCAAGTTGCAGCCTTGCAAATCTGTTCAACAGAAGCCTCATTCTTAAAGGCCCAAGTGGAAGCCACAGCTCTAGTAGAATGAGCTGTAATTCTTTCAGGAGGCTGCTGTCCAGCAGTCTCATAGGCTAATCGTATTATGCTACGAAGCCAAAAAGAGAGAGAGGTAGCCGAAGCTTTTTGACCTCTCCTCTGGCCAGAATAAACGACAAACAGGGAAGACGTTTGACGAAACTCCTTAGTTGCCTGTAGATAAAATTTCAGGGCACGGACTACATCTAGATTGTGTAGCAGACGTTCCTTCTTCGAGGAAGGATTAGGACACAAGGATGGAACAACAATCTCTTGATTGATATTCCTGTTAGTGACCACCTTAGGTAGGAACCCAGGTTTAGTACGCAGAACTACCTTGTCTGAATGAAAAATCAGATAAGGAGAATCACAATGTAAGGCAGATAACTCAGAGACTCTTCGAGCCGAGGAAATAGCCATTAAAAACAGAACTTTCCAAGATAACAACTTGATATCAATGGAATGAAGGGGTTCAAACGGAACACCCTGTAAAACATTAAGAACTAAGTTCAAACTCCATGGCGGAGCAACAGTTTTAAACACAGGCTTGATCCTAGCTAAAGCCTGACAAAAAGCTTGAACGTCCGGAACTTCTGACAGACGTTTGTGTAAAAGAATGGACAGAGCTGAAATCTGTCCCTTTAAAGAACTAGCGGATAACCCCTTTTCTAAACCTTCTTGTAGAAAAGACAATATCCTTGGAATCCTAACCTTACTCCATGAGTAACTCTTGGATTCGCACCAATATAAGTATTTACGCCATATTTTATGGTAAATCCTTCTGGTAACAGGCTTCCTAGCCTGTATTAAGGTATCAATAACTGGCTCAGAAAACCCACGTTTTGATAAAATCAAGCGTTCAATTTCCAAGCAGTCAGCTTCAGAGAAGTTAGATTTTGATGTTTGAATGGACCCTGGATCAGAAGGTCCTGTTTCAGAGGTAGAGACCAAGGCGGACAGGATGACATGTCCACTAGATCTGCATACCAAGTCCTGCGTGGCCATGCAGGTGCTATTAGAATCACTGATGCTCTCTCCTGTTTGATTCTGGCAATCAATCGAGGAAGCATCGGGAAGGGTGGAAACACATAAGCCATCCCGAAGGTCCAAGGTGCTGTCAAAGCATCTATCAGAACCGCTCCCGGATCCCTGGATCTGGACCCGTAGCGAGGAAGCTTGGCGTTCTGACGAGACGCCATGAGATCTATCTCTGGTTTGCCCCAACGTCGAAGTATCTGGGCAAAGACCTCCGGATGAAGTTCCCACTCCCCCGGATGAAAAGTCTGACGACTTAAGAAATCCGCTTCCCAGTTCTCCACTCCCGGGATGTGGATTGCAGACAGGTGGCAAGAGTGAGACTCTGCCCAGCGAATTATCTTTGATACTTCCATCATTGCTAGGGAGCTTCTTGTCCCTCCCTGATGGTTGATGTAAGCTACAGTCGTGATGTTGTCCGACTGAAACCTGATGAACCCCTGAGTTGTTAACTGGGGCCAAGCCAGAAGGGCATTGAGAACTGCTCTCAATTCCAGAATGTTTATTGGAAGGAGACTCTCCTCCTGATTCCATAGTCCCTGAGCCTTCAGAGAATTCCAGACAGCGCCCCAACCTAGTAGGCTGGCGTCTGTTGTTACAATTGTCCAGTCTGGCCTGCTGAATGGCATCCCCCTGGACAGGTGTGGCCGATAAAGCCACCATAGAAGAGAATTTCTGGTCTCTTGATTCAGAGTGGGGGACAAATCTGAGTAATCCCCATTCCACTGACTTAGCATGCACAATTGCAGCGGTCTGAGATGTAGGCGTGCAAAAGGTACTACGTCCATTGCCGCTACCATTAAGCCGATCACCTCCATGCATTGAGCTACTGACGGGTGTTGAATGGAATGAAGGACACGGCATGCATTTTGAAGCTTTGTTAACCTGTCTTCTGTCAGGTAAATCTTCATTTCTACAGAATCTATCAGAGTCCCCAAGAAGGGAAAACTTGTGAGTGGAAAGAGAGAACTCTTCTTTTCGTTCACCTTCCATCCATGCGACCTTAGAAATGCCAGTACTAACTCTGTATGAGACTTGGCAGTTTGAAAGCTTGAAGTTTGTATCAGAATGTCGTCTAGGTACGGAGCTACCGAAATTCCTCGCGGTCTTAGTACCGCCAGAAGAGTACCCAGAACCTTTGTGAAGATTCTTGGAGCCGTAGCCAGTCCGAATGGAAGAGCTACAAACTGGTAATGCCTGTCTAGAAAGGCAAACCTTAGATACCGGTAATGATTTCTGTGAATCGGTATGTGAAGGTAAGCATCCTTTAAATCCACTGTGGTCATGTACTGACCCTCTTGGATCATGGGCAAAATTGTTCGAATCGTTTCCATCTTGAACGATGGAACTCTTAGGAATTTGTTTAGGATCTTTAAATCCAAGATTGGCCTGAAAGTTCCCTCTTTTTTGGGAACTACAAACAGATTTGAGTAAAACCCTTGTCCTTGTTCCGACCGCGGAACTGGATGGATCACTCCCATTAATAAAAGATCTTGTACGCAGCGTAGGAACGCTTCTTTCTTTATTTGGTTTGTTGATAACCTTGACAGATGAAATCTCCCTCTTGGGGGAGAGGATTTGAAGTCCAGAAGGTATCCCTGAGATATGATCTCTAACGCCCAGGGATCCTGAACATCTCTTGCCCAAGCCTGGGCGAAGAGAGAAAGTCTGCCCCCTACTAGATCCGGTCCCGGATCGGGGGCCCTCGATTCATGCTGTCTTAGGGGCAGCAGCAGGTTTCCTGGCCTGCTTGCCCTTGTTCCAGGACTGGTTAGGTTTCCAGCCTTGTCTGTAGCGAGCAACAGCTCCTTCCTGTTTTGGTGCAGAGGAGGTTGATGCTGTTCCTGCTTTGAAATTACGAAAGGAACGAAAATTAGACTGTCTAGCCCTAGGTTTGGCTTTGTCCTGAGGCAGGGCATGGCCTTTACCTCCTGTAATGTCAGCGATAATCTCCTTCAACCCGGGCCCGAACAAGGTTTGCCCTTTGAAAGGTATATTAAGCAATTTAGATTTAGAAGTAACATCAGCTGACCAGGATTTTAGCCACAGTGCTCTGCGTGCCTGAATGGCAAATCCGGAATTCTTAGCCGTAAGTTTAGTTAAATGTACTACGGCATCTGAAATAAATGAGTTAGCTAACTTAAGGGCTTTAAGTTTGTCTGTAATCTCATCTAGTGTAGATGATTGAAGTGTCTCTTCCAGAGACTCAAACCAAAATGCTGCTGCAGCCGTGACAGGCGCAATACATGCAAGAGGTTGCAATATAAAACCTTGTTGAACAAACATTTTCTTAAGGTAACCCTCTAATTTTTTATCCATTGGATCTGAAAAGGCACAGCTATCCTCCACCGGGATAGTGGTACGCTTAGCTAAAGTAGAAACTGCTCCCTCCACCTTAGGGACCGTTTGCCATAAGTCCCGTGTGGTGGCGTCTATTGGAAACATTTTTCTAAATATCGGAGGGGGTGAGAACGGTACACCGGGCCTATCCCACTCCTTAGTAACAATTTCAGTAAGTCTCTTAGGTATAGGAAAAACATCAGTACTCGCCGGTACCGCAAAATATTTATCCAACCTACACATTTTCTCTGGTATTGCAACTGTGTTACAATCATTCAGAGCCGCTAACACCTCCCCTAGTAATACACGGAGGTTTTCCAGCTTAAATTTAAAATTTGAAATATCTGAATCCAATCTATTTGGATCAGAACCGTCACCCACAGAATGAAGTTCTCCGTCCTCATGTTCTGCCGCCTGTGACGCAGTGTCTGACATGGCCCTAATATTATCAGCGCACTCTGTTCTCACCCCAGAGTGATCACGCTTGCCTCTAAGTTCTGGTAATTTAGCCAAAACTTCAGTCATAACAGTAGCCATATCCTGTAATGTGATTTGAAATGGCCGCCCAGATGTACTCGGCGCTACAATATCACGCACCTCCCGAGCGGGAGATGTAGGTACTGACACGTGAGGCGAGTTAGTCGGCATAACTCTCCCCTCGTTGTCTGGTGAAATATGTTCAATTTGTACAGATTGACTTTTATTTAAAGTAGCATCAATACAGTTAGTACATAAACTTCTATTGGGCTCCACTTTGGCATTAGCACATATAGCACATGTATCTTCCTCTGAATCAGACATGTTTAACACACTAGCAATTAACTAGCAACTTGGAAATGCTTTTTTAAAGTAATTTACAATAATATGAAAACGAACTGTGCCTATAAGAAGCACAGAAAAAATTATGACAGTTGAAAATAATTAAGTTATAGCATCAATCTTTGTCAGAAATATACAATTTTAGCAAAGGATTGTTCCCATTAGCAAAGGATAACTAACCCAGGCAGCAGAAAAAAATACACAAATAAACGTTTTTTATCACAGTCAACTACAATCTTCACAGCTCTGCTGTGATGATTACCTCCCTCAAAAAAGGCTTTGGAGATCCCTGAGTTCTGTAGAGATGAACCGGATCATGCAGGAAGAAAATGAACCTCTGACTGAGTTTTTTGATGCGTAGTAAAAGCGCCAAAAATGGCCCCTCCCCCTCACACATAACAGTGAGAGAGATCAGTGAACTGCTTTAATTTAAACAAAAACTATTGCCAAGTGGAAAAAATAGTGCCCAAAACATTTTTTCACCCAGTACCTCAGAGAAATAAACGTTTTTACATGCCAGCAAAAAAACGTTTAACCTCAATAAATTAATTGTTATTTAAAACCTATTGCAAGTCCCTGCAAATTAGGTTAAGTCTATGCATACAGTATAAATCCAGTGAAGTACCATTCCCCAGAATACTGAAGTGTAAAATATACATACATGACAGCCTGATACCAGCTACATCTACTGCATTTAAGGCTGAGTTTACATTATAACGGTATAGCAGGATTTTCTCATCAATTCCATGTCAGAAAATAACAAACTGCTACATACCTCTTTGCAGATTAATCTGCCCGCTGTCCCCTGATCTGAAGTTTACCTCTCCTCAGATGGCCGAGAAACAGCAATATGATCTTAACTACTCCGGCTAAAATCATAGAAAAAACTCCGGTAGATTCTTCTTCAAATTCTACCAGAGAATGAATAACACACTCCGGTGCTATTATAAAATAACAAACTTTTGATTGAAGTTAATAAACTAATTAAATCACCACAGTCCTCTCACACATCCTATCTATTCGTTGGGTGCAAGAGAATGACTGGAGGTGACGTAGAGGGGAGGAGCTATATAGCAGCTCTGCTGGGTGAATCCTCTTGCACTTCCTGTAGGGGAGGAGATAATATCCCAGAAGTAATGATGACCCGTGGACTGACCACACTTAACAGGAGAAAATAACAATCCCCAACTCAGAAGCACCTTGGAAGGGATCCCCCTAAGACTAGCTTGCTAACACATATCCCATGCGCAACAGCCGCAGCAGAGACACTACAAACCCAATTGTCTGCAGAGCAGTGAATCCAAAGGTTACTACAGCAAGCTGACCCAGGGAATCCGACTATAAGGCGCAGAAAAGCCCAATGAGCAACAGTCACTCAGAAAACCTGGCCAACCATGACCAGGTCAAGTAGTCCGAGTAAGGACATAGCCCAAGTTCCCAGGAACTGGTTCCAAACCAGCCCTTAAAGGGAAACTGAACCTACATTTTTTCTTTCATGAATTCAGATAGAGCATGCAATTTTAAGCAACTTTCTAATTTACTCCTATTATCAATTTTTCTTCGTTCTCTTGCTATCTCTATTTGAAAAAACAGAATTTATGTTTACCTGATAAATTACTTTCTCCAACGGTGTGTCCGGTCCACGGCGTCATCCTTACTTGTGGGATATTCTCTTCCCCAACAGGAAATGGCAAAGAGCCCAGCAAAGCTGGTCACATGATCCCTCCTAGGCTCCGCCTACCCCAGTCATTCGACCGACGTTAAGGAGGAATATTTGCATAGGAGAAACCATATGGTACCGTGGTGACTGTAGTTAAAGAAAATAAATTATCAGACCTGATTAAAAAAACCAGGGCGGGCCGTGGACCGGACACACCGTTGGAGAAAGTAATTTATCAGGTAAACATAAATTCTGTTTTCTCCAACATAGGTGTGTCCGGTCCACGGCGTCATCCTTACTTGTGGGAACCAATACCAAAGCTTTAGGACACGGATGAAGGGAGGGAGCAAATCAGGTCACCTAAATGGAAGGCACCACGGCTTGCAAAACCTTTCTCCCAAAAATAGCCTCAGAAGAAGCAAAAGTATCAAACTTGTAAAATTTGGTAAAAGTGTGCAGTGAAGACCAAGTCGCTGCCCTACATATCTGATCAACAGAAGCCTCGTTCTTGAAGGCCCATGTGGAAGCCACAGCCCTAGTGGAATGAGCTGTGATTCTTTCGGGAGGCTGCCGTCCGGCAGTCTCGTAAGCCAATCTGATGATGCTTTTAATCCAAAAAGAGAGAGAGGTAGAAGTTGCTTTTTGACCTCTCCTTTTACCGGAATAAACAACAAACAAGGAAGATGTTTGTCTAAAATCCTTTGTAGCATCTAAATAGAATTTTAGAGCGCGAACAACATCCAAATTGTGCAACAAACGTTCCTTCTTTGAAACTGGTTTCGGACACAGAGAAGGTACGATAATCTCCTGGTTAATGTTTTTGTTAGAAACAACTTTTGGAAGAAAACCAGGTTTAGTACGTAAAACCACCTTATCTGCATGGAACACCAGATAAGGAGGAGAACACTGCAGAGCAGATAATTCTGAAACTCTTCTAGCAGAAGAAATAGCAACCAAAAACAAAACTTTCCAAGATAATAACTTAATATCAACGGAATGTAAGGGTTCAAACGGAACCCCCTGAAGAACTGAAAGAACTAAGTTGAGACTCCAAGGAGGAGTCAAAGGTTTGTAAACAGGCTTAATTCTAACCAGAGCCTGAACAAAGGCTTGAACATCTGGCACAGCTGCCAGCTTTTTGTGAAGTAACACAGACAAGGCAGAAATCTGTCCCTTCAGGGAACTTGCAGATAATCCTTTTTCCAATCCTTCTTGAAGGAAGGATAGAATCTTAGGAATCTTAACCTTGTCCCAAGGGAATCCTTTAGATTCACACCAACAGATATATTTTTTCCAAATTTTGTGGTAAATCTTTCTAGTTACAGGCTTTCTGGCCTGAACAAGAGTATCGATAACAGAATCTGAGAACCCTCGCTTCGATAAGATCAAGCGTTCAATCTCCAAGCAGTCAGCTGGAGTGAAACCAGATTCGGATGTTCGAACGGACCCTGAACAAGAAGGTCTCGTCTCAAAGGTAGCTTCCAAGGTGGAGCCGATGACATATTCACCAGATCTGCATACCAGCTCCTGCGTGGCCACGCAGGAGCTATCAAGATCACCGACGCCCTCTCCTGATTGATCCTGGCTACCAGCCTGGGGATGAGAGGAAACGGCGGGAACACATAAGCTAGTTTGAAGGTCCAAGGTGCTACTAGTGCATCCACTAGAGCCGCCTTGGGATCCCTGGATCTGGACCCGTAGCAAGGAACTTTGAAGTTCTGACGAGAGGCCATCAGATCCATGTCTGGAATGCCCCACAGCTGAGTGACTTGGGCAAAGATTTCCGGATGGAGTTCCCACTCCCCCGGATGCAATGTCTGACGACTCAGAAAATCCGCTTCCCAATTTTCCACTCCTGGGATGTGGATAGCAGACAGGTGGCAGGAGTGAGACTCCGCCCATAGAATGATTTTGGTCACTTCTTCCATCGCTAGGGAACTCCTTGTTCCCCCCTGATGGTTGATGTACGCAACAGTTGTCATGTTGTCTGATTGAAACCGTATGAACTTGGCCCTCGCTAGCTGAGGCCAAGCCTTGAGAGCATTGAATATCGCTCTCAGTTCCAGAATATTTATCGGTAGAAGAGATTCTTCCCGAGACCAAAGACCCTGAGCTTTCAGGGATCCCCAGACCGCGCCCCAGCCCATCAGACTGGTGTCGGTCGTGACAATGACCCACTCTGGTCTGCGGAATGTCATCCCTTGTGACAGGTTGTCCAGGGACAGCCACCAACGGAGTGAGTCTCTGGTCCTCTGATTTACTTGTATCTTCGGAGACAAGTCTGTATAGTCCCCATTCCACTGACTGAGCATGCACAGTTGTAATGGTCTTAGATGAATGCGCGCAAAAGGAACTATGTCCATTGCCGCTACCATCAAACCGATCACTTCCATGCACTGCGCTATGGAAGGAAGAGGAACGGAATGAAGTATCCGACAAGAGTCTAGAAGTTTTGTTTTTCTGGCCTCTGTCAGAAAAATCCTCATTTCTAAGGAGTCTATTATTGTTCCCAAGAAGGGAACCCTTGTTGACGGAGATAGAGAACTCTTTTCCACGTTCACTTTCCATCCGTGAGATCTGAGAAAGGCCAGGACAATGTCCGTGTGAGCCTTTGCTTGAGGAAGGGACGACGCTTGAATCAGAATGTCGTCCAAGTAAGGTACTACAGCAATGCCCCTTGGTCTTAGCACAGCTAGAAGGGACCCTAGTACCTTTGTGAAAATCCTTGGAGCAGTGGCTAATCCGAAAGGAAGCGCCACGAACTGGTAATGCTTGTCCAGGAATGCGAACCTTAGGAACCGATGATGTTCCTTGTGGATAGGAATATGAAGATACGCATCCTTTAAATCCACCGTGGTCATGAATTGACCTTCCTGGATGGAAGGAAGAATAGTTCGAATGGTTTCCATCTTGAACGATGGAACCTTGAGAAACTTGTTTAAGATCTTGAGATCTAAGATTGGTCTGAACGTTCCCTCTTTTTTGGGAACTATGAACAGATTGGAGTAGAACCCCATCCCTTGTTCTCTTAATGGAACAGGATGAATCACTCCCATTTTTAACAGGTCTTCTACACAATGTAAGAATGCCTGTCTTTTTATGTGGTCTGAAGACAACTGAGACCTGTGGAACCTCCCCCTTGGTTGAAGCCCCTTGAATTCCAGAAGATAACCTTGGGAGACTATTTCTAGCGCCCAAGGATCCAGAACATCTCTTGCCCAAGCCTGAGCGAAGAGAGAGAGTCTGCCCCCCACCAGATCCGGTCCCGGGTCGGGGGCCAAAATTTCATGCTGTCTTGGTAGCAGTGGCAGGTTTCTTGGCCTGCTTTCCCTTGTTCCAGCCTTGCATTGGTCTCCAAGCTGGCTTGGCTTGAGAAGTATTACCCTCTTGCTTAGAGGACGTAGCACTTTGGGCTGGTCCGTTTCTACGAAAGGGACGAAAATTAGGTTTATTTTTTGCCTTGAAAGGCCGATCCTGAGGAAGGGCGTGGCCCTTACCCCCAGTGATATCAGAGATAATCTCTTTCAAGTCAGGGCCAAACAGCGTTTTCCCCCTGAAAGGAATGTTAAGTAGCTTGTTCTTGGAAGACGCATCAGCTGACCAAGATTTCAACCAAAGCGCTCTGCGCGCCACAATAGCAAACCCAGAATTCTTAGCCGCTAACCTAGCCAATTGCAAAGTGGCGTCTAGGGTGAAAGAATTAGCCAATTTGAGAGCATTGATTCTGTCCATAATCTCCTCATAAGGAGGAGAATCACTATCGACCGCCTTTATCAGCTCATCGAACCAGAAACATGCGGCTGTAGCGACAGGGACAATGCATGAAATTGGTTGTAGAAGGTAACCCTGCTGAACAAACATCTTTTTAAGTAAACCTTCTAATTTTTTATCCATAGGATCTTTGAAAGCACAACTATCCTCTATGGGTATAGTGGTGCGCTTGTTTAAAGTGGAAACCGCTCCCTCGACCTTGGGGACTGTCTGCCATAAGTCCTTTCTGGGGTCGACCATAGGAAACAATTTTTTTAAAAATGGGGGGAGGGACGAAAGGAATACCGGGCCTTTCCCATTCTTTATTAACAATGTCCGCCACCCGCTTGGGTATAGGAAAAGCTTCTGGGAGCCCCGGGACCTCTAGGAACTTGTCCATTTTACATAGTTTCTCTGGGATGACCAACTTGTCACAATCATCCAGAGTGGATAATACCTCCTTAAGCAGAATGCGGAGATGTTCCAACTTAAATTTAAACGTAATCACATCAGGTTCAGCTTGTTGAGAAATGTTCCCTGAATCAGTAATTTCTCCCTCAGACAAAACCTCCCTGGCCCCATCAGACTGGGTTAGGGGCCCTTCAGAACCATTATTATCAGCGTCGTCATGCTCTTCAGTATCTAAAACAGAGCAGTCGCGCTTACGCTGATAAGTGTTCATTTTGGCTAAAATGTTTTTGACAGAATTATCCATTACAGCCGTTAATTGTTGCATAGTAAGGAGTATTGGCGCGCTAGATGTACTAGGGGCCTCCTGAGTGGGCAAGACTCGTGTAGACGAAGGAGGGAATGATGCAGTACCATGCTTACTCCCCTCACTTGAGGAATCATCTTGGGCATCATTGTCATTGTCACATAAATCACATTTATTTAAATGACTAGGAATTCTGGCTTCCCCACATTCAGAACACAGTCTATCTGGTAGTTCAGACATGTTAAACAGGCATAAACTTGATAACAAAGTACAAAAAACGTTTTAAAATAAAACCGTTACTGTCACTTTAAATTTTAAACTGAACACACTTTATTACTGCAATTGCGAAAAAACATGAAGGAATTGTTCAAAATTCACCAAATTTTCACCACAGTGTCTTAAAGCCTTAAAAGTATTGCACACCAAATTTGGAAGCTTTAACCCTTAAAATAACGGAACCGGAGCCGTTTTTAACTTTAACCCCTTTACAGTCCCTGGTATCTGCTTTGCTGAGACCCAACCAAGCCCAAAGGGGAATACGATACCAAATGACGCCTTCAGAAAGTCTTTTCTAAGTATCAGAGCTCCTCTCACATGCGACTGCATGTCATGCCTCTCAAAAACAAGTGCGCAACACCGGCGCGAAAATGAGGCTCTGCCTATGATTTGGGAAAGCCCCTAAAGAATAAGGTGTCTAAAACAGTGCCTGCCGATATTATTATATCAAAATACCCAGATTAAATGATTCCTCAAGGCTAAATATGTGTTAATAATGAATCGATTTAGCCCAGAAAAAGTCTACAGTCTTAATAAGCCCTTGTGAAGCCCTTATTTACGATCTTAATAAACATGGCTTACCGGATCCCATAGGGAAAATGACAGCTTCCAGCATTACATCGTCTTGTTAGAATGTGTCATACCTCAAGCAGCAAGAGACTGCTCACTGTTCCCCCAACTGAAGTTAATTGCTCTCAACAGTCCTGTGTGGAACAGCCATGGATTTTAGTGACGGTTGCTAAAATCATTTTCCTCATACAAACAGAAATCTTCATCTCTTTCCTGTTTCTGAGTAAATAGTACATACCAGCACTATTTCAAAATAACAAACTCTTGATTGAATAATAAAAACTACAGTTAAACACTAAAAAACTCTAAGCCATCTCCGTGGAGATGTTGCCTGTACAACGGCAAAGAGAATGACTGGGGTAGGCGGAGCCTAGGAGGGATCATGTGACCAGCTTTGCTGGGCTCTTTGCCATTTCCTGTTGGGGAAGAGAATATCCCACAAGTAAGGATGACGCCGTGGACCGGACACACCTATGTTGGAGAAAGAAGGCATCTAAGCTTTTTTTTTTTCAGAACTCTGGACAGCAGTTTTTTTATTGGTGGATGAATTTATCCACCAATCAGCAAGGACAATCCAGGTTGTTCACCAAAAATGGGCCGGCATCTAAAATTACATGCTTGCATTTCAAATAAAGATAGAAAGAGAAAGAAGAAAAATTGATAATAGGCGTTAATTAGAAAAATGCTTAAAATGTCACGCTCTATCTGAATCACGAAAGAAAAAAATTTGGGTTCAGTGTCCCTTTAAGCCTAAAAGTCCGGTAACAACCCACAGTGGGATCCACAAGGGAAAACGCTGAGTAAAGCCTCATGAACCGGAAGCTCCAGGGAGAAAACAGTTCCGGGCCACCAATTGTTTAAACAAACAATACCCGAGAACGTAACACCCCGTCTGATATGAAAAACCAGACCACAGGGGATATCAATGCATATCCATATCAACCCGGATAACGAGAAGAACTCGCAAGCCCCGACTTAAGGAAGGGACCACCCTTTGCCGGAGTCCAATGCTCCAAAGGAGCCAAGGTGGGAAAATTTGTACAACGACCCTAGGGCCCCTAGACTTACAAACAGCCTCAGGACAACAAGGCAAGGAAATACCGCAAGGTCAAAACCCCTCGAGCAAGGCTGGTCTCCTCATACAAACAGAGGATCACTGGGAGAAAAAGGTGCAAAGCATCCCCAGCTCCGGGAAGAACCCAAGCAAAGCCCAAGGAGATCACGCCCAGAGTCCCTAACAGGGACAACCATCTCCCAGAGGGTAACCCAGGTCCTTAAAAGGAGACCTAACCCACACGGAGACAACGGAGGAAGACCCAAAAGGTCTCCTAAAACAGCTAGACAGTACACAGTCAATGTGCAATAGCTGCAGCTGGTTACATACTGCAAACCATGCGCTGCAAGGCAGCTGTCAAACTACTAACTGCTGAGGACCAAGTTCACAAAGGACAAGTCCCGAGCCGTAAAAACGGCCAACCGCTCAAGACGGTGGGAAGAGGGCGCTAAGCCCCCCAACCCTCCACTACGTGGGGAAGGGAACTCTAGGGTCCGATAACACCAGACCAAGAGAGAGAGACGCAGCGGAAACACCACGACCCAGTCATCCAGATTGAAGGCTATAAGGACTGAGATAATCCTTCCCGCTTCACGGACCCACAGGTCCTCTAGAATGCTTAGTAAAATAATGATAACATAAGCAATCGGTGCCTTGACCAGACCAGCCAAGCAGAACAGCACCATGTGTCTGAACAGCCCCAAGACAGAACCGAACCCAACAGGACCAGCCTGCAACCTGGGTCCTAAACATCAAGCTGAAAATCCTTCCTCAGAGGGGAAGAAGGGAAAACAGACAACCATAGGACTAACATGTCCCCAAAAACACTTCAGCAGAAGTAACAGCGTATCGATCCCAGTTAAAGATTCCCGAAGGAAACAAATAAACAAAAGAAAAGACATCCTAATCAGATAAAAAGAAAATATAAGGCAACCCGTAGGTTAACGCCCAAGAAGAAAACAGGCCCACCCGCAGGACCAGCCAAACGGAGCCCTACTCTTCCAAAAAAAGTGGGAAAGATCTCAATAAAGAACAGTCTGATTACATCATTCCCACGTGTCTAATGAGGTGCACCATTTGAAGAAGCAGGGTCATTTAATAACTGAAAAACATGTCTGAGTAAAGAAGGTGTGCAACTCTGTAACGAAAGGCACAACACTCAGGGACAGCTACACCCGCAGGGAACTGTACAGGCCCTCCCCAAGGCGGTAGGCCCGGGACAATAGGGCACGAGCACAATCGCACATACACGTCTGGACTCTGCAGACAAATAATCGCCAAGAATATGTGGAAGCGAAAACGTGCTGCAACCTCTGGGGGAACAAGCCGTCCTGCATGGAGGAATAATCATAATCTGGGTTATCTGCATGTGTAGAAGTATGAAGCGGTAGGGAACTCGCTCGCGGATGGCTCAGCTGTCCCTTGAGTCCCCGAGCCTGAGGAGCAAGGCGCTCTAATACGCAACACCGAACATACCTGATTGACATGTGTCAACGAGGCCAATTCGGATTCTCCCCCGGACAAAGATCCTGAATCTGAAATTAGAACAGTCTCAGTATCAGAATCCTCCATAACTGAGTCTGAAATTTGAACAGTCTCAGCATCGGAATCCTCCATAACTAGAGAAAATGCCAATATGGACTATAAGACAAAACAAAATGGCACCTGACACCCACAATGGCTGGGGCACTCACCACCTCCTATGAACCAGACCACTGCGAAATAGAATTTCTCCGTTCGCCAAACGGTCTGGAATGCGGAAATGGAAGACGGAGCGTAATCACGCCGGCCAGAAGGTGAACCGTATAGTCCTTAAAAGCGCGCCCAACCATAAGGTCACGTCACTTCCAAAGGCCTTTATGTTCCAAGCCATGAGCCCATTTAACACTACACATAAGCAGATTGAACACATAACAAACATGATTAAAACCCCGTTCTGTTCAATACCCCCCTCAGGAGATATGAACCCTTGATTCCAAGATACTAAAAGGAGACTCATTGTGACCCTTAGGTTAAGTTAGTCCCGCAAGGTGGTAGCCTCTCGGGAAAACATCTGTATTACAGTACATTCACGAAGAAAGAAAATGAAACAATCTTACCAGAATCTATGCCGTGGAACAGGAACAAGGCCCTTCAAGTGTGATGTCACTGTGTCGGATGCCGCAACTGGTGATGACACGTCTTGTAGAGAAGCCGGGAGAGGAGACTACAATCCCCAGACTGCAGTGCGGTGCACCGGATGAACGGAGGGAGCCAATCCACCAGGGGATATCACAGAAAACAAAAGAAATCCGGTGCACTCGGGGGTAAGAAAAATATGCAGAAGATTGCTTTATTAGATAAAATTCAAAGTGGGATACACATGAGTGACAAAAAAGTCCAGAAAGGGTGCAATCCTGACGCGTTTCGCGCTGTTACAGGCGCTTAGTCATAGGATAACTAAGCGCCTGTAACGGTGCGAAACGCGTCAGGATTGCACCACTTTCTGGACTTTTTTGTCACTCATGTGTATCCCACTTTGAATTTTATCTAATAAAGCAATCTTCTGCATATTTTTCTTACCCTCGAGTGCACCGGATTTCCTTCAAGTGTGATGCATAGTAGCATCGCCTCCACCATGGGCTTGAGAGAAGAAATCAGGCAGCAGAGCGAAGTTTGACAACGCCGATTGCTTGAGGAGCTGTTAACATGAGTCGGGATGGTTTTGCAGAAAGAATCTCCCTGCATATCCGGACTCTAACTTTCATCCAAGCCCTCACTGAGAGGCTGACAGGATTACCTAAAACTCCTGTCCGATGTTGAAGAGTACTATCCTCCATAAGAGACAAATTAAATTATGATACTTCTCTGCAAACCTCCTGGGACGAAAGGCAAAGAATGACTGGGGGATGAGGGAAGTGGGAGGAGTATTTAAGCCTTTGGCTGGGGTGTCTTTGCCTCCTCCTGGTGGCCAGGTTCTTATTTCCCAAAAGTAATGAATGCAGCTGTGGACTTTAAGAAGAAAAAAAGGGATTGTCTCTCTTTTTAAACAAACATTTTCAAGTACACTGTCCCTTTAAAAAGCAATCAATGAATAGGAATAGCTGTAACTTAATGTATTATTTTTTATGTTCTTATACACAAGGTCTTATGACTTAAGTCACATGACAAGGAAGAGGAAAAATAAGAGATTGATATAATTTTCAGGTAATTTGGTAGGTGGAAAAAGTATTCAACTGTAAAGGAATTTGGGTTTATGCATACATATTTACCACAACATGTTGAACAAATGGAAAATCGCTCTTGGACAATGCCTTTTTTATTTAAGAAATAGAGAACTGAGGTGTGTAAATATACTATTTCAAGAATGGATGAAAAGTATTGAAATAAAAAGGAAAGTGAGACAGACAAGATTCTGCAATATGATGACAACCATTTCATAGGCAGAACTGGTAATTTAGAGGTTGAGCTACTTACCAGAGTGAATAAGCATGTGCTGCTTTAAGTTCTGGATCCGAGTGAAACGTACACCGCAGGTAGGACATTGGAAAGGTCTGTCTGGGCCATTTGGACTGGGACGCTCAGTGCTGCTTGTGGTTGGTGCTAAGTACAGCTGGTATGGATACTGGACATTCTCCAGTCTAAGGGTAAAAATATCCCATCATTTTATTAGACTAAGATATAACCTGTAAAATCTTCATCCATATATGAAAGACACCTTTACTCTAGATGTTTTTGCAAAGAAAACAAACCACAGAGATAAACCAAGTCTTTTCTGAAAAAGAAGATAACACACACCTTTCAATATAACAAGACAGCAAACAGAACACTCAAAAAGCTGATAGTCAAATCTCTAAGAACCTTCAGATACACAATCACAGAAAACAAAACCTAAAGAACATGGCCTCACTAGTCACTGTAGACACTGGATGTCATCACTGTTTTATTAAAAGGGACATAATACTCATATGCTAAATCACTTGAAACTGATGCAGTATAACTGTAAAAAGCTGACAGAAAAATATCACCTGAGCATTTCTATGTAAAAAATTAAGATATTTTACCTCACAACTTCCTCAGGTCAGCAGAGTAAGTTCTGTGTAAAAGGTTATACTCAGCTGCAGGTAAAAAAATAAATAAAAAAATGAAGAAATGAACTGCAGCCAATCAGCATCAGCAGTGCTGAGGTCATGAACTCTTTTACTGTGATCTCATGAGATTTCACTTAACTCTCATGAGATTTCATAGTAAACTTACTTAAACTGAATAGGGAAATAACATGAGGCTCAACCCCTTAGCTGTCCCGGGACAAACATACTGATTTGCTGCTTAGAAGTCCTTTACAATGGAATGTAGCTACTGAGGAACTTTTAAGGTAAAATATCTTTCTTTTTTACATAGAGATGTTCAGGTGATATTTTCTAGTCAGCTTTTTGCAGCTATGCTGAATCACTTTCAAGTGTTTCAACATTTGGGTATCATGGCCCTTTAATGTATATCTTGTGTTCAAGATATGGGACAGACCATTGTTACCATAATTACTCTTACTCCTCTTAAAACCCAAAATAATATAACATATAATAGTGTAATATTGTTTTTAAATTTAATTTTTTTAAATTTAAAAAATGTTTTGTTACTCTTTTTTTTGTTATGAATCAATGGGGCAGTTGGATGTGGAATTTGGTTATGTTGTTGTAACAGTGCAGTATTAAATGTGCGGAAATTGCTCTCCAATGTTTATTTATTTATGTAAAATAGAGGTTTTTGCTCATTGCAGCCACATCCCATTTAATTGGGCTGAGCTTGCAGAAATAGCAATTCCCTTATCTTTCTCTATACACAAAGTCCCACTTATCTTAGCTTATTACTTACAGAGAGCAACTGAAAATTAACATTGTTAGTATCCATCTCCATCACCCCACTGGGCTGCTGCTACCTCTGTTATAATTCACAAAAAAAGAAGCAGCACCACCAAAATATCTTCAACAGATTTATTCGTGCAAACTGCACAGTATCCAAGCCAGACCAAAAACTAGCAACATTTCGGACTTAGTCCTTAATCATGCATAGTTACACCTATTAATACAGCTTAAATACACCTATAAACCACACCCACCATACATCATACCTGTAGCACACCTGATATGATGCCATCTAGTGGTCATTAGCAAAATTACAATAACAAAATATCAATGTCAATCTAACAACATACAACTAATAATTAATCAACAAGATAAAACATAATTTTCCTAGAGCACAATACAATTATATGATACAGAATCCCATCAATCACCACAGTTAATCTGGCGTAACCCCTTACAGGCATAGAGACCAATCAAGCTCTCTATTCATCCCCTTAGGGTACATGGT
>NC_069506.1:303762604-303845104 GCF_027579735.1 Bombina bombina | reverse complement strand
AAATAATAAACTACACTGAAACTTCATCATCATCATAAATTAATTGTAGAAATCATAGCTACAGGAAATTGAGAGAGGAGAGATGGCTGAACCAACAGAATGAGGTTGAGTAGCCTGGTAAGCTGGTGAGCAGGGCAGCCTTGAGAGCAGTTTCATTGTTTTGTTTTCATGTATCAATTCAGTTTTCAGTGATCGACAGTCAATATCAGTCGTTAAGGGTGCAGTTGTCTGAAAATGGAGATTATATATCAACGGAGTTATGCACCTCGGCTGTGTTTGGTACGTAAGATAGTGATTGGTTTGATAAAAAAAAAAAATTCTGATATCAAACAAGAATTTTTGCAAAGTTTGGAATTAACACCTTCCTGAAATGTTCTGTAATTTTAAAATGAAGCACCCAGACATTTAATTGCAATAATACATTTTCTTTCTGATAGTGTTTACCATATTTTAGTTGTGCTCAAGTTTAAACGTCTGCTTTCACTTATATTCTTTTAGTTTACATTTAAAGTTAGCATGTGAAAACACTTAAAAATGAAAGAAAAAATTCAGTGTGAACAGTAAAATGATTCAGTTCTCAACAGGCTAAATGGGTTTTTAAGAGATAAAAGTTCAAAAAATCATATAAAATATACCAGGAAAAAAGGGTGTTTTCTGATGAACTGGAATAAAACAGTTTTTTTCAAGCTACATAAACAGGTGGGGTTTATGTAATGTCACTTGGCGGTCGCACAGTAGCCGGGTGATGCCCTCTGATTTTAAATCTCACAAAAGCCAGTGTAAAGTTCTTGGCACAACTAGAACAGACCACAATGTTATGAATTTAAGGGTCAGTAAATGGTTAATAGTATTCTGGTGATAAATGGCCATAGCATACTATTCTCTAGAAACTGCTGACTTAGCTTTTTTTTTAAGCCAAGAACAGCATCTCCTGTGTGTACCAGCTTCTAATATACCCCAAGCACTAACTCCACCGAAAAATAATAGTCATAAGGATTACCCCAGGTGCTCACCCTAATGTATGCCTATTGTCTCAAGTCCCAAGCATGAAAAACTCTTCTAAATGAGATTATTTTTTAATAGGGTCAGTTTAAGAACTGATTTAGTCTTTCCCAGTGCAGGTGATGCTCATCTTAATATTAAAGAAAGGCTTAATTAAAAAGCAGAAATGTAAGGCTAGGAGCTGGCCCATTTTTGGTTCAGCACCCGGGTAGCGCTTGCTGATTGGTGACTGCATTTAGCCACCCATCAGCAAGTGCAACCCAGGTGCTAATTTAAAAAAGGTCCGGTTCCAATTTCTTACATTCCTGCTATATAAGTGCACTTGAGCCCTTTGCTGTCAATTAGCTGAAAACATGTAAAATCATGTTTATGCAATATTTATATTTAATAAAGTGTTTATCTATGTATTTACTGTAAATATTTAACATTTCAAGGTTCTTCAGATAGGGGAATATGTTCATTGTATTTTTAAATAGATATTCTTATTTATATATCGATATATATATCTGTATATATCTATACTATATACAGGTGAAACTCGAAAAATTAGAATATTGTGCAAAAGTTAATTTATTTCACTAATGCAACTTAAAAGGTGAAACTAATATATGAGATAGACTCATTACATGCAAAACAAGATAGTTCAAGCCGTGATTTGTCATAATTGTGATGATTATGGCTTACAGCTAATGAAAACCCCAAATCCACAATTTCAGAAAATTAGAATATTACATGCAATCAATAAAGCAAGGATTGTACATAGAACAATATCGGACCTCTGAAAAGTATAAGCATGCATACTGTATGTACTCAGTACTTGCTTCAATAGCGGCCATCAGCTCTTCTGCATTGTTCGGTCTCATGTCTCTCATCTTACTCTTGGCAATGCCCCATAGATTCTCTATGGGATTCAGGTCAGGCGAGTTTACTGGCCAATCACAGTAATCCCATGGTCATTGAACCAGGTTTTGGTGCTTTTGGCAGTGTGGGCAGGTGTCAAGTCCTGCTGGAAAATGAAGTCAGCATCCCCATAGAGCTCGTCTGCGGAAGGAAGCATGAAGTGCTCCAAAATCTCCTGGTAGACGGCTGTGTTGACCCTGGACATAATGAAGCACAGTGTACCAACACCAGCAGATGACATGGCTCCCCAAATCAACACAGACTGTGGAAACTTCACACTGGACTTCAAGCATCTTGCTGTGTGTGCCACTCCATTCTTCCTCCATACTCTGGGTCCTTGGTTTCCAAATGAGATGCAAAATTTGCTCTCATCAGAAAAGAGGACTTTGGAACACTGAGCAACAGACCAGGTCTGTTTTACTTTAGCCCAGGTAAGACGCTTCTGACGTTGTTTGTTGTTCAGGAGTGGCTTGACAAGAGGAATACGACATTTAAAGCCCATGTCAAGGATCCGTCTGTGTGTGGTGGCTCTTGATGCACTGACTCCAGCCTCAGTCCACTCCTTGTGAAAGTCTCCAACACTTTTGAATGGCCTTTTCCTGACAATCCTCTCCAGGCTGAAGTCATCCCTGCCGCTTGTGCACCTTTCCCTTCCACCTAACTTTCTATTAATGTGCTTTGATACAGCACTTTGGGAACATCTACCTTCTTTTGCAATTACCTTTTTGAGGCTTTCCCTCCTTATGGAGGGTGTCAATGATGGTTTTCTGCACAACTGTCAGGTCAGCAGTCTTTCCTATGCTTGTGATTCCTACTAAACCAGACTGAGAGACCATTTAAAGGCTCAGGAACCCTCTGCAGGTGTTATGGCTTAATTAGCTGATTAGAGTGGGACACTTTGAGCCTAGAATATTGCACCTTTTCACAATATTCTAATTTTCTGAGATTGTAGATTTGGGGTTTTCATGAGCTGTAAACAATAATCATCACAATTATGACAAATCACGGCTTGAACTCTCTTGCTTTGCATGTAATGAGTCTATCTCATATATTTGTTTCACCTTTTAAGTTGCATTAGTGAAATAAATTAACTTTTGCACGATATTCTAATTTTTTGAGTTTCACTTCTATAATCATACAGATATACTGTATATATATAGTACCAAAAAACATCATATATATAGAAATATGTATTTAAGAATAAATAGAACATATTCTGCTTTCTGAAGAACATTGGAATGTGAAATATTCATATTTCATATTGGGTTAGCACACTTGAGAAAATGCTATTGGGTTTGCACAACTTGTTGGATGTTCCTCTTTTCACTCTTGATTGAATTATATGGGTTAATACGTTAGTGAGGTTGCAATATTTGAAGTTTTTTTATTTTTATGTGTGGGGTTAGCGCTTGTGCGAAAACTTTTTACTTTCAACTTGTAATACATGCGCTACCCGATGTGCACTAAAAGCTTACTAGTGATAAATTGCGCTCCACTCGTAATCTAGACCCCAGTGAGCCACTGACAAGAAGCATATGTGTGTAGCCAGCAATCACTGATGCAAACGTTTGCCTTTCCCTAGTAAGGGTTCATTTTGGCAAAGCCGAGGAAGCAGGTTAAGATCAGACTTTCATTATACATGTATTGAAGATTTTAGTCCTTGATGAGTCATTCGCTGTAAAACAATGTTTTTACAAATCTCCCTTTATATTTATACCCTGTTATGGATTTCATCGTACATAAGATTCTTTTAAAAGAGAAGCGGCAAGTAAATGTTTACAAAAGAGAAAGACAAGCCAGAGATTTATCTCTAGAAGCAAAGGGTCAACATTTGCTGAAAATGTTCTGGGAAACTGGAGAACAGAATGCAGGAGGTGCTCTAACAAATGGCCTGTGAGGAACAAGCAGAATATTCTCATAGTTCCCTTCTCACTGTCTGAACACTTCATTCCCACATGTCTGTCTGGGCAGCCGTACAGAACTGCGCCAAGCTGAGATGCCAACTCGCGTATCAGAGAATATAGACGCTGCTGGGATATTATTACCTGCAAACCGTCTATAGCTAAATATGCCGTTCAGTTTGTCACTGATTCATAGAAATCAAATTAAATATAGAAATAAAGGGACACAAAACTGAAATGCTTAATTATGCATAATAAAATACTGAAATGAACTTTCGTGTTTTATCTTGTCCAGTTTTCCTGCAGCTTACTTCTGAAATGGTCACTATTCATGCATCTATTGCATATCCGTTAACTTCTTGCATCATAGACTGACAAAGACAGGGACATCGCAAATACACCGCCTTCAAAGCATTAAAGGGAAGCCATAGGGGGTAGTTATCATCGTGTCAACTTTCCTGCCTTCGCCGGCCCAATACGCCCGCCTAAGCTTGCCTACCTTCGCCGCCGCTGGGGCTGAAAAAAATACGCCTAAGTTATCAAATAAAGCTGTCAAAAAGCCGCGGGGCGATGAGCAGCGGACTGTGAGAGTTATCACTCATCCGATCTCGCTGCTCTTCGGCTTTTTCCCAGCTTTATTGCTAGCCTGTCACAAAGCACTCACACTAAACTGCACTGTTCTACCCCCTATACCGGCGCCCCCGGAGCCCCCCGCAACTAAATAAAGTAACTAACCCCTAAACCGCCGCTCCTAGACCCTGCCGCAACTCTGATAAATGTATTAACCCCTAAACCGCTGCTCCTAGACCCCGCCTCAAGTCTTATAAATGTATTAACCCCTAAACCGCCGCTCCCGGACACCGCTGCCACCTACATTATACCTAGTAACCCCTATCCTGCCCCCCCTATACCGTCGCCCTCTATAATAAAGTTATTAACCCCTATCCTGCTGATCCCGCACCTCGCCGCAAATAAATAAATAGTTTAACCCCTAAACCGCCGCTCCCTGAACCCGCCGCAACCTATATTAAATTTATTAACCCCTATCCTGCCCCCCCTACACCGCCGCCACCTATAATAAATTTATTAACCCCTATCCTGCCCCCCCTACACCGTCGCCACCTATAATAAATTTATTAACCCCTATCCTGCCCCCCACTACACCGCAGCCACTGTAATAAAATTATTAACAACTAAACCTAAGTCTAACACTAACCCTAACACCCCCCTAACTTAAATATTAATTTAATAAATCTAAATAATATTTCTATTATTAACTAAGTAAATCCTATTGAAAACTAAATACTTACCTATAAAATAAACCCTAATATAGCTACAATATAAATAATAATTATATTGTAGCTATCTTAGGATTTATTTTTATTTTACAGGTACCTTTCAATTTATTTTAACTAGGTACAATAGCTATTAAATAGTTATTAACTATTTAATAGCTTACCTAGCTAAAATAAAGAGAAATGTACCTGTAAACTAAAAACTAACCTAAGTTACAATTACACCTAACACTACACTATACTTTAATAAATTATTTCTATTTAAAACTAAATACTTACCTGTAAAATAAACCCTAACGGCTAGATTTAGAGTTTTGTTGGTAAGGACCCGCGTATCTAACGCTGACTTTTTTCTGGCCGCACCTTTAAAATAACTCTGGTATTGAGAGTCCACAGAATGGCTGCGTTAGGCTCCAAAAAAGGAGCGTACAGCATATTTAACGCCACTGCAACTCTCGATACCAGAGTTGCTTACGGACGCGGCCAGCCTCAAAAACGTGCTCGTGCACGATTCCCCCATAGGAAACAATGGGGCTGTTTGAGCTGAAAAAAAACCTAACACCTGCAAAAAAGCCTTCAGCTCCTAACGCAGCCCCATTGTTGTCTATGGGGAAACACTTCCTACGTCTGCACCTAACACCCTAACATGTACCCCGAGTCTAAACACCCCTAACCTTACACTTATTAACCCCTATTCTGCCGCCCCCGCTATCGCTGACCCCTGCATATTATTTTTTACCCCTAATCTGCCGCTCCGTAAACCGTCGCTACTTACATTATCCCTATGTACCCCTAATCTGCTGCCCCTAACACCGCCGACCCCTATATTATAGTTATTAACCCCTAATCTGCCCCCCACAACGTCGCCTCCACCTGCCTACACTTATTAACCCCTAATCTGCCGAGCGGACCGCACCGCTATTATAATAAAGTTATTAACCCCTAATCCGCCTCACTAACCCTATAATAAATAGTATTAACCATTAATCTGCCCTCCCTAACATCGCCGACACCTAACTTCAAGTATTAACCCCTAATCTGCCGACTGGAGCTCACCGCTATTCTAATAAATGTATTAACCCCTAAAGCTAAGTCTAACCCTAACACTAACACCCCCCTAACTTAAATATAATTTAAATCTAACGAAATTAATTAACTCTTATTAAATAAATTATTCCTATTTAAAGCTAAATACTTACCTGTAAAATAAATCCTAATATAGCTACAATATAAATTATAATTATATTATAGCTATTTTAGGATTAATATTTATTTTACAGGTAACTTTGTAATTATTTTAACCAGGTACAATAGCTATTAAATAGTTAAGAACTATTTAATAGCTAAAATAGTTAAAATAATTACAAATTTACCTGTAAAATAAATCCTAACCTAAGTTATAATTAAACCTAACACTTCACTATCAATAAATAAATTAAATACAATTCCTACAAATAAATACAATGAAATAAACTAACTTAAGTACAAAAAATAAAAAAGAACTAAGTTACAAAAAATAAAAAAATATTTACAAACATTAGAAATATATTACAACAATTTTAAACTAATTACACCTACTCTAAGCCCCCTAATAAAATAACAAAGCCCCCCAAAATAAAAAAATGCCCTACCCTATTCTAAATTACTAAAGTTCAAAGCTCTTTTACCTTACCAGCCCTGAACAGTGCCCTTTGCGGGGCATGCCCCAAGAAGTTCAGCTCTTTTGCCTGTAAAAAAAAACATACAATACCCCCCCCCAACATTACAACCCACCACCCACATACCCCTAATCTAACCCAAACCCCCCTTAAATAAACCTAACACTAAGCCCATGAAGATCTCCCTACCTTGAGTCGTCTTCATCCAAGCGGAGCAAGAAGAGGTCCTCCATCCGGTAGAAGTCTTCATCCAAGCGGGGCAGAAGAGGTCTTCCATCCGATTGAAGTCTTCATCCAAGAGGCATCTTCTATTGTCATCCATCCGGAGCGGAGCGGCAGCATCCTGAAGACCTCCGACGCGGAACATCCATCCTGGCCGACGACTGAACGACGAATGACGGTTCCTTTAAATGACGTCATCCAAGATGGCGTCCCTCAAATTCCGATTGGCTGATAGGATTCTATCAGCCAATCGGAATTAAGGTAGGAAAAATCTGATTGGCTGAGTGAATCAGCCAATCAGATTGAGCTTGCATTCTATTGGCTGATCGGAACAGCCAATAGAATGCAAGCTCAATCTGATTGGCTGATTGGATCAGCCAATCGGATTGAACTTGATTCTGATTGGCTGATTCCATCAGCCAATCAGAATATTCCTACCTTAATTCCGATTGGCTGATAGAATCCTATCAGCCAATCGGAATTCGAGGGACGCCATCTTGGATGACGTCATTTAAAGGAACCGTCATTCGTCGTTCAGTCGTCGGCCAGGATGGATGTTCCGCGTCGGAGGTCTTCAGGATGCTGCCGCTCCGCCCTGGATGGATGACGATAGAAGATGCCTCTTGGATGAAGACTTCAATCGGATGGAAGACCTCTTCTGCCCCGCTTGGATAAAGAATTTGGCTCGGCTGGGTGAAGACGACTTTAGTTAGTTTATTTCATTGTATTTATTTGTAGGAATTGTATTTAATTTATTTATTGATAGTGTAGTGTTAGGTTTAATTGTAGATAATTATAGGTATTTTATTTAATTAATTTATTGATAGTGTAGTGTTAGGTTTAATTGTAACTTAGGTTAGGATTTATTTTACAGGTAAATTTGTAATTATTTTAACTATTTTAGCTATTAAATAGTTCTTAACTATTTAATAGCTATTGTACCTGGTTAAAATAAATACAAAGTTACCTGTAAAATAAATATTAATCCTAAAATAGCTATAATATAAATATAATTTATATTGTAGCTATATTAGGATTTATTTTACAGGTAAGTATTTAGCTTTAAATAGGAATAATTTATTTAATAAGAGTTAATTAATTTCGTTAAATTAAAATTATATTTAATTTAGGGGGGTGTTAGTGTTAGGGTTAGACTTAGCTTTAGGGGTTAATACATTTATTAGAATAGCGGTGAGCTCCGGTCGGCAGATTAGGGGTTAATGTTTGAAGTTAGGTGTCGGCGATGTTAGGGAGGGCAGATTAGGGGTTAATACTATTTATTATAGGGTTAGTGAGGCGGATTAGGGGTTAATAACTTTATTATAATAGCGGTGCGGTCCGGTCGGCAGATTAGGGGTTAATAAGTGTAGGCAGGTGGAGGCGACGTTGAGGGCGGCAGATTAGGGGTTAATAAATATAATATAGGGGTCGGCGGTGTTAGGGGCAGCAGATTAGGGGTACATAGCTATAATGTAGGTTGCGGCGCTTTGCGGTTGGCAGATTAGGGGTTAATTATTGTAGGTAGCTGGTGGCGACGTTGTGGGGGGCAGGTTAGGGGTTAATAAATATAATACAGGGGTCGGCGGTGTTAGGGGCAGCAGATTAGGGGTACATAAGTATAACGTCGGTGGCGGTCGGCAGATTAGGGGTTAAAAAAATTTAATCGAGTGACGGCGATGTGGGGGGACCTCGGTTTAGGGGTACATAGGTAGTTTATGGGTGTTAGTGTACTTTAGAGCACAGTAGTTAAGAGCTTTATGAACCGGCGTTAGCCCAGAAAGCTCTTAACTACTGACTTTTTTCTGCGGCTGGAGTTTTGTCGTTAGAATTCTAACGCTCACTTCAGACACGACTCTAAATACCGGAGTTAGAAAGATCCCATTGAAAAGATAGGATACGCAATTGACGTAAGGGGATCTGCGGTATGGAAAAGTCGCGGCTGAAAAGTGAGCGTTTGACCCTTTTTTGAGTGACTCCAAATACCGGCGGTAGCCTAAAACCAGCGTTAGGAGCCTCTAACGCTGGTTTTCACGGCTACCGCCAAACTCCAAATCTAGGCCTAAGATAGCTACAATATAATTAATAATTACATTGTAGCTATTTTAGGATTTCTATTTATTTTACAGGTAACTTTGTATTTATTTTAGCTAGTTAGAATAGTTATTAAATAGTTATTAACTATTTAATAACTACCTAGCTAAAAGAAATACAAAATTACCTGTAAAATAAATCCTAACCTAAGTTACAATTAAACCTAACACTACACTATCATTAAATAATTTAAATAAATTAACTACAAATAACTACAATGAAATACAATTACATAAACTAACTAAAGTACAAAAAATAAAAAAAGCTGGGGGCGGAGCGAGCCAGCCAGGGAAATGGCCGCGGCTTGAATTTGCTCCTGAGCCCTTTCTGACTGAGCAACGTCTATCTTCCACAACTGGGGGAAAAGTTTGGCCCAAAGGTGCTGTCCAGCACTATAATTGAGAGGTACACCAAATGTGACGCCAAAACCCACCCGGTTTTGTACTTCACAACAGTTGACATACCACGCAACGGAACAGGCCCATCCACATCGGAGCCCAGCTGCAGCCTTTGCCGCGACACACATCCACACCCGTCTCTAAGGAGGAGGCAAGAAGTGGGTAAGCGATCCGGTCTAATCCTATAACGGACATTTACCTACTTGCCCTGGCATGGATACTTACACAAGGGGCGCGGAGGCCCTATAGTCCAAAGCGCAACTCGCACGCACAGGGCTGAGGCCCATATACAAGGGGGGACTATATTTAACTTCTTATGACAAGGATCATCAAAAGGGAGAGAGGGGAGTATTTGAAAGGTCCCTCTGTATAGCGGCAAGGCTATCTAAATTCTATCCTAGCTTACATAGCTAAATAGGGCCGGAGAGGCTTGAAATGACGCATCACCACAAAATGAATGTACTCTGTTCAGTTCCACTTGGATTTCTGCATGGGATCTAACCTGTCATATAAACATAATGGCTCATAAAATACATATATATTCATGTTTGTTTCGCTAACACAGCATAACCTACTGTACTGCCTAAAAATATTTAAAGTTACACATAGTTGCTTGCTGGGAGGAACGTTTCACAGTTTTGCATTTGGAGGAGACTTCCTTTGCAACCACAGCATTTTTATAGGACACATCTTTAGTCGACTCCACATGCCTTGCTCAAAACATGCAATAAACATGTAAGCTCATTGTGAATTAAGTTTTCTATAAGCCACACGCTATAGTAAGGCATTGTGGGTACTAGCATCGGCATCTATATCTGGGGGAGCTGTGTGGCATAACTCTTTTTTTTAGCTGACCTTTAACAGGCACTACCTATCACAAAGAGTACGCTTAAGCAGTGACTTTGATCCTAATCAGGATAAGCATGTCTCCTAAAAAACCTAATAAAAAAGGAGCGGTACCAAAGCAGAGGAGCCATGTGATCCCCTCAGTTAACACTTTTTTTAAAGCAGCGGAGGCCAAACCCGCAAGCCTCAATCCCGCTGAGGAACAGGACTCTGCCGCAGCTTTCTATTCATCAGATTCGGACTCTGAAACCACAGCTGACTCTATTACGGTGCCCAAAGCCCTGTTCGATTCTCTGCCCTCGAAAAAGGATTTCTCTGCCCTGGTTCTACAGGTCAAGCAATGTATCAAAGAGGAAATAAGTGAGCTAAAGAAAGAAATATCGGACATGGGGCACAGAGTAGAGGCAGCAGAAAACACTTTAGACACCCACTCTACAGCAATCTCGGATTTACATACAACTATCCACAAACAAAACGACATCATACTAGGCCTGGAAGACAAAATAGATGATGCTGAAAATCGGAACAGACGGCACAATATCAGAATTAGAGGCGTCCCTGAATCCATCCCTCCCTCTGGCCTAGAGCAATACTTACAAGATCTGTTCAACTCACTGAAACAAACAGAGTCACCCATAAATATTGACATTGACAGGGCTCATAGGGCTCTGCGACCAAAGCCATTAGACACGCAACCGCCCAGAGATATAATTGTGCGAGTTACAAATTTCCAAGTTAAAGAAGAACTTATGAAGTTAGCTCGCGACCAGCAACCTGTCAAGTACGAAAATGCTGATCTTCAATTCTTTACAGACTTATCGCAGAGAACTCTCCTCAAACTAAGGGAACTTAAACCCTTCACCATGCTTCTCAGGAAGTCTAACATTCCATATCGGTGGGGGTTCCCTTTTCAATTAATCATACCATGGCAAGGAAAGAGATTCATATGCACCACTCCGGGAGATGTCAGCCGGATTTGCAAGGCTCTTGATATCACTCCACCTGTGATAGAGGAGTTGAAGGACACACAAGATCATTACAACCTGAGGCCCAGCAATAACTCCCTTCCTCAGAGGCAAGAATGGCAGCAGGTGCAACAAAGAAAGACACGCAAATTGAATGTGGGCAGCCAAAACTCCTCACTAGAAAGAGCAGGTTCCTGAGCCATTCAGGCTGTATCCTTTTTCTGCTTTTCATATGTTACAGTATTGTGTATAGGACAAGGCTACTACTACCTTACTAAGGGATAATCGCTGCAGAACTGCCCTGAGATAGCGGACGATACAGGGTAACTGAGTTAATACTGTAATGTCTACAATAGGTTGTTTAGAGTTCAGAGATTTTCATTCTCCAATTAGTTTTCCAGAAAGTTGTTATGTGTTTGAATGTGTTTGTCACCTTCTCATTTACAGGGGCCCATCGGCCATTTCAATGTTCAGATTCTACTGTTCAACCTTCAACATGCAGTCTAGTATTTAAATTAATGCGGTTGTACTGCCATGCTGTTGTAAGACTAATGTTGTGATATATATGTTCTCAGTCAGATGGGAGATAAATTCTCCTTTAGATAAAATGTTGTATTTCACCCTTTCACCTAGGAAAGGGGTAAAATGTTATTATGTTTGTTTGATGTTAATTGTTTTCTTTTTTCTTTGTTATTGAGATTGCAATGGTTCATTGGCGTATACAAGTGCACTCGGAGTGGGGTGGTGAGCAGAACATGGAGGTAATAACTAGTCATAGCGCCTTTAAGTCTAAAAATGGTTACACTGAATAGAGCACCCAGTCAGGCCCTTACTATTTTAACCCAAAATGCGAAAGGGCTGAATTGTCCAAACAAGCATAGGATGGCACTACTAGATCTATCTAGGAAGGGAGGTCAGATCCTTATGCTTCAGGAGACACATTTTAAAACCAAACACATACCTAAGTTTTTCTCATCTAACTACCCGCAACATTTTCATAGTACCCACCCCACTAGGAAAATCAATGGGGTAAGCATTTTAATCCAGTCAATTGCTTTTAGCAAACTCCACGTAGAACATGATAAAGAGGGTAGGTACTTATGCGTGACGGGCCTCCTTTATGGTAAGCCTATTACTTTGGTAAACCTATATGCACCTAATAGATTTCAAAGCAAATTTATCCATACAATCACCAATTCCATCCTAACACAAACCAAAGGATCTCTGTTCATAGCAGGAGACCTAAATGTTCCCCTAGATCCCCAGATTGACTGTTCCAAACCATGTACTAGACAAAAAATCCCGCGCATGCAAAACATATGGAAAAACCTTAAACTGCTAGGGGTACACGACACTTGGAGATATTTAAACCCCCAGAAATCAGATTTCACTTTTTTCTCATCTCCAAATAAATGCTATTCTAGGCTGGATTAAATTTTCATTGACCATCTCTCTCTTTCATTCTTGAAAACAGCTGAGATTAGGCATACTACCTGGTCAGATCACTCACTGGTCTCATGTGACATAGCTTGGTCCTCAGCCCCACTCAGGCCCTATCAATGGAGGTTAGACGAGTCACTTCTCAAGGGGAAACAGCAAGTAAAACATTTAGCCAAACACATCAAATCCTATTTCACCATAAATAACACACCGGATATAAACTATCCCATATTATGGGAAGCACACAAAAGCACAATAAGGGGAGAACTCATCAAAGTTAAAGCATATTTGACAAAAAAAAGGAGAGAGGAATTTTCCTCCTTAGCTAAAGAAATTGCAGACTTAGACTACCTCCACAAACAATCCCCAGAAAACACTGACGTTATGGTTAACCTAACCAGTAAGCGCGACCAATTAAATAAACTTCTGCACATTGATTCCCAGAGACAACTATTGTCTTTCCAACAGACATTCTATAGAGAGGGTAACAAGGCAGGGAAATGGCTTGCAAGAGCCTTAAAACACAGACAACAAAGGACCTATATACACTCAATAAAAAGCAAATCGGGGAAACACATTGAAGACACCCATAAAATTGCTGAAGCGTTCCAATCTTTCTATCATAAGCTATACAACCTATTCCCAGACAGGAAAGATACGTCCCATAGCCAAGTATGTCACCACTATCTCTCCAGTATACAATTGCCTCAGTTAAGTGAAGAGCAAAGAGAGTCCCTGGATAAACCAATCTCTATTAAAGAGGTGCAGGATGCAATACATACTCTAAAACCTAATAAAGCACCAGGCCCAGACGGGTTCTCAGGCCTTTACTATAAAACCTTTTCAAAATATTTGGCCCCACACTTAACCTCCTTATTTAACCATATAGCGGACGGATCTACATTCCCTGACACCATGTTACAAGCACATATCTCAGTGCTAGAGAAACCAGGCAAGGTGCCTGATAACCCTGCCAATTTCAGACCTATCTCTCTCCTTAACACTGATTTGAAATTGTATGCTAAAATTCTGGCCTCGCGCATAAACCAAATTCTCCCACAAATCATTCATCAGGATCAGTCAGGTTTTGTGCCCAATAGAGAGGCTAATGACAATACCGTGAAAGTACTTAACCTTATAGAATTTGTATCTAAGACCAAAACACCAGCCCTCTTTCTTTCCACTGACGCCGAGAAGGCATTCGACAGACTTGACTGGACTTACTTACAGACGACTCTAGGACGATTCAATTTCCCATATCAATTCATTCAAAAAATCATGGCCCTCTACACTAATCCTACAGCGCAGGTCAGGGTAAATGGGACACTCTCTGAAACTTTTGAAATAAGGAACGGGTCGAGGCAAGGTTGTCCCCTTTCCCCGCTGCTATTTATAATATCCCTAGAACCCCTCGCAATTAGAATTAGAGAGAACTTGCTTATTAAAGGAATAACAGTAGGATCTAGACAACACAAAACTACGATTTATGCAGATGACCTTTTACTGACACTGACAGACCCTCTTAATTCTATCACACATGTGATGTCGGAACTCTCCACCTTTGGTGGGGTTTCCAAATTTTCCGTTAACATGACAAAATCAGAATTTTTACCAGTTATGATCCCCCATCGGATGCTAGAGGACATTAGAGCCCTTTGCCCCCTAAAAGTGCAAATCAGTCGCCTTAAATACATGGGAATTTATCTGACGCCAGATAGTCAACTAATGCGTAAATATAACTATGATGAACTCATTAATGAGTTCCAATCCCTGACCTCCTCTTGGCTCTTAAAGAATATTTCATGGTTGGGGAGAATTCAAGCAGCAAAAATGGTCCTGCTACCTAAAGCATTATACATACTTCAGACTGTACCAGTTCAACACATCTCTAGAGAAATAGACATTTTGCAAAAAATATTGAATGACTATATATGGAGACGCAGGCCACCACGCATTAATAAAAGCACAATCTATAAAGCCCCAGACCTAGGCGGTCTGGGGGTGCCTCACCTCCACTCATACAGGGAGTGCAGAATTATTAGGCAAGTTGTATTTTTGAGGATTCATTTTATTATTGAACAACAACCATGTTCTCAATGAACCCAAAAAACTAATTAATATCAAAGCTGAATAGTTTTGGAAGTAGTTTTTAGTTTGTTTTTAGTTATAGCTATTTTAGGGGGATATCTGTGTGTGCAGGTGACTATTACTGTGCATAATTATTAGGCAACTTAACAAAAAACAAATATATACCCATTTCAATTATTTATTTTTACCAGTGAAACCAATATAACATCTCAACATTTACAAATATACATTTCTGACATTCAAAAACAAAACAAAAACAAATCAGTGACCAATATAGCCACCTTTCTTTGCAAGGACACTCAAAAGCCTGCCATCCATGGATTCTGTCAGTGTTTTGATCTGTTCACCATCAACATTGCGTGCAGCAGCAACCACAGCCTCCCAGACACTGTTCAGAGAGGTGTACTGTTTTCCCTCCTTGTAAATCTCACATTTGATGATGAACCACAGGTTCTCAATGGGGTTCAGATCAGGTGAACAAGGAGGCCATGTCATTAGATTTTCTTCTTTTATACCCTTTCTTGCCAGCCACGCTGTGGAGTACTTGGACGCGTGTGATGGAGCATTGTCCTGCATGAAAATCATGTTTTTCTTGAAGGATGCAGACTTCTTCCTGTACCACTGCTTGAAGAAGGTGTCTTCCAGAAACTGGCAGTAGGACTGGGAGTTGAGCTTGACTCCATCCTCAACCCGAAAAGGCCCCACAAGCTCATCTTTGATGATACCAGCCCAAACCAGTACTCCACCTCCACCTTGCTGGCATCTGAGTCGGACTGGAGCTCTCTGCCCTTTACCAATCCAGCCACGGGCCCATCCATCTGGCCCATCAAGACTCACTCTCATTTCATCAGTCCATAAAACCTTAGAAAAATCAGTCTTGAGATATTTCTTGGCCCAGTCTTGACGTTTCAGCTTGTGTGTCTTGTTCAGTGGTGGTCGTCTTTCAGCCTTTCTTACCTTGGCCATGTCTCTGAGTATTGCACACCTTGTGCTTTTGGGCACTCCAGTGATGTTGCAGCTCTGAAATATGGCCAAACTGGTGGCAAGTGGCATCTTGGCAGCTGCACGCTTGACTTTTCTCAGTTCATGGGCAGTTATTTTGCGCCTTGGTTTTTCCACACGCTTCTTGCGACCCTGTTGACTATTTTGAATGAAACGCTTGATTGTTCGATGATCACGCTTCAGAAGCTTTGCAATTTTAAGAGTGCTGCATCCCTCTACAAGATATCTTACTATTTTTTTACTTTTCTGAGCCTGTCAAGTCCTTCTTTTGACCCATTTTGCCAAAGGAAAGGAAGTTGCCTAATAATTATGCACACCTGATATAGGGTGTTGATGTCATTAGACCACACCCCTTCTCATTACAGAGATGCACATCACCTAATATGCTTAATTGGTAGTAGGCTTTCGAGCCTATACAGCTTGGAGTAAGACAACATGCATAAAGAGGATGATGTGGTCAAAATACTCATTTGCCTAATAATTCTGCACTCCCTGTATAAGCTAGCGATATCCCTCCAACGGGTACTGGAATGGTGTAGTTTTAATGGGAACCAATCTAAGGGATGGGTGCAGATAGAAACTTGTATGGCAGACACAAACCACCTAGGTAGCAAATGCTGGAACTCTCAAGCATTGGGGAACCACAAAGTCTCAACGTCTTCCATCTCTAACGAGACATGGAGCGATTGGCGATTTGTTCTTAAAGCGCTTCCAAAAATCTCCTCAAAATATTCTCCACTTACAAGCCTGTTGTCCAACCCGGAATTCCCGCCGGGACTCAAGCAGGAAAGGAGCTTACACGCACCTCAAGATCCTTTAATACGGATACACACCTTGCTAGATAATAATAAGTTAATGCCAAAACAACAAATTGATTCACTTTCACTCCCCTTCTTCACCTCCTGGTTCAATTATCATCAAGCGAGACATTTCATACTCACACACAAACAAAAAGCAGACTTTTTGCGACCCTTAACAAAATTCGAGCAATCATGCTTGAGTGAGCTGAAAGCTCTTAGATCGGTCTCCACTCTATATAGACTAGTGTTGGAAAATAGGTTCCCGAGGCTACCCTCGTATACTGCGGGGTGGGACAGGGAGCTAGACATGACCACAATCACAGGAGATTGGCATACTAGATTCGAGAATCTATCACGTTCTGCACATTCCTCAAGAGCGAAGGAAACAAACATAAACATTTTTATGCGTTGGTATCTAACCCCAACCAAAATTAAGCGTATTTTTAGAGGTAGTTCAGATGCTTGTTGGAGAGGCTGCCCATAAGTAACTTCTGGTCAGCAGTTTTCCGAGAAATTAACGCAGTTCTTAACACGCAACTCAACCCAAGCATAGAAACGGTCCTCCTACATGACACTCCCCAAATAACATGTAAAATCCGTAGACAGTTATTCCACATAATGGTAAATGCTGCGAAACAAATGATACCCAGATGCTGGAAAACCACTAAAATCCCCACTGTTAGCGAATGGAAGAAATTAGTCAACTCATACTTGATATTAGAAAGATTTTATTACCTTCAAACTGGCAAATTAGATTTCTATGAGAACATGTTACTCCTTTGGGAGTTAGATAGATATAAACCATAGCAAGCCCAACCGGTCCACACCTAGTTAAGCTCATGATAGGTTAACCATGTAAGCACCTCCTCATCGCCTCCCTGTACAAGCTTATTCAGAGTCGTTGTAGTACCCATCTCCACATCCGAGTGCACAAGGTCTATTTATCGATATTGTAATTTATTTTGTTATTGTTATTGTTTCTTTCATGTAATTAGCAAGAGTCCATGAGCTAGTGACGTATGGGATATACATTCCTACCAGGAGGGGCAAAGTTTCCCAAACCTTAAAATGCCTATAAATACACCCCTCACCACACCCACAATTCAGTTTTACAAACTTTGCCTCCGATGGAGGTGGTGAAGTAAGTTTGTGCTAGATTCTACGTTGATATGCGCTCCGCAGCAAGTTGGAGCCCGGTTTTCCTCTCAGCGTGCAGTGAATGTCAGAGGGATGTGAGGAGAGTATTGCCTATTTGAATGCAGTGATCTCCTTCTACGGGGTCTATTTCATAGGTTCTCTGTTATCGGTCGTAGAGATTCATCTCTTACCTCCCTTTTCAGATCGACGATATACTCTTATATATACCATTACCTCTGCTGATTCTCGTTTCAGTACTGGTTTGGCTTTCTACAAACATGTAGATGAGTGTCCTGGGGTAAGTAAATCTTATTTTCTGTGACACTCTAAGCTATGGTTGGGCACTTTGTTTATAAAGTTCTAAATATATGTATTCAAACATTTATTTGCCTTGACTCAGAATGTTCAACTTTCCTTATTTTTCAGACAGTCAGTTTCATATTTGGGATAATGCATTTGAATTAATCATTTTTTCTTACCTTCATAAATTTGACTCTTTTTTTCCTGTGGGCTGTTAGGCTCGCGGGGGCTGAAAATGCTTCATTTTATTGCGTCATTCTTGGCGCGGACTTTTTTGGCGCAAAAATTCTTTTCCGTTTCCGGCGTCATACGTGTCGCCGGAAGTTGCGTCATTTTTTGACGTTATTTTGCGCCAAAAATGTCGGCGTTCCGGATGTGGCGTCATTTTTGGCGCCAAAAGCATTTAGGCGCCAAATAATGTGGGCGTCTTATTTGGCGCTAAAAAATAAGGGCGTCGCTTTTGTCTCCACATTATTTAAGTCTTATTTTTTCATTGCTTCTGGTTGCTAGAAGCTTGTTTTTTGGCATTTTTTCCCATTCCTGAAACTGTCATTTAAGGAATTTGATCAATTTTGCTTTATATGTTGTTTTTTCTCTTACATATTGCAAGATGTCTCACGTTGCATCTGAGTCAGAAGATACTACAGGAAAATCGCTGTCTAGTGCTGGAGCTACCAAGCTAAGTGTATCTGCTATAATTTTTGGTATCTGTTTCTCCAGCTGTTGTTTGTATTGCATGTCATGACAAACTTATTAATGCAGATAAAATTTCCTTTAGTACTGTTACATTACCTGTTGCTGTTCCGTCAACATCTAATTTTCAGAGTGTTCCTGATAAACATAAGAGATTTTATTTTTTAAATCCATTAAGAAGGCTATGTCTGTTATTTCTCCTTCTAGTTTACATAAAAGTCTTTTAAAACTTCTCTTTTTTCAGATGAATTTTTAAATGAACATCATCATTCTGATACTGATAATGGTTCTTCTGGTTCAGAGGTTTCTGTCTCAGAGGTTGATGCTGATAAATCTTTGTATTTGTTCAAGATGGAATTTATTCGTTCTTTATTTAAACAAGTATTAATTGCATTAGAAATAGAGGATTCTGGTCCTCTTGATACTAAATCTAAACGTTTAAATAAGGTTTTTAAATCTCCTGTAGTTATTCCAGAAGTGTTTAATCTCCCTGATGCTATTTCTGAAGTAATTTCCAGGGAATGGAATAATTTGGGTAATTCTTTTACTCCTTCTAAACGTTTAAGCAATTATATCCTGTGCCATCTGACAGATTAGAGTTTTTTTGGGACAAAATCCCTAAGGTTATGGGGCTGTCTCTACTCCTGCTAAATGTGCTACTATTCCTACGGTAGATAGTAATTCATTTTAAGGATCCTTTAGATAGGAAAATTGAATCCTTTCTAAGAAAAGCTTACTTATGTTCAGGTAATCTTCTTAGACCTGCTATATTTTTAGCGGATGTTGCTGCAGCTTCAACTTTTTGGTTAGAAGCTTTAGCGCAACAAGTAACAGATCATAATTTTATAGCATTATTATTATTCTATAACATGCTAATAATTTTATTGGTGATACCATCTTTTGATATCATTAGAGTTGATGTCAGGTATATGTCTCTAGCTATTTTAGCTAGAAAAGCTTTATGGATTAAACTTGGAATGCTGATATGTCTTCTAAGTCAACTTTGCTTTCTTTTTCTTTCCAGGGTAATAAATTATTATTTCAACTGTTTCTGGAAGGAAGGGAACTTTTTTACCAAAGGATAAAAAATCTAAGGTAAATTTAGGTCTAATAATCATTTTTCGTTCCTTTCCTCACAATAAGGAACAAAAGCCTGATCCTTCATCCTCAGGAGTGGTATCAGTTTGGAAACTATTTCCAGTTTGGAATATATCCAAGCCTTATAGAAAACCTATAGCCAGCTCCTAAGTACTTATGAAGGTGCGGACCTTATTCCAGCTCAGCTGGTATGGGGCAGATTACGTTTTCTTCAAAGAAATTTTGATCAATTCCGTTCTCAATTTCTGGTTTTAGAACATTGTTTCAGAAAGGTACAGCATTGGCTTCAGTTAAGGCCTCCTGCTAAGAGATTTTTTCTTTCCCGTGTCCCAGTTAACACAGCAAAGGCTCAGCATTTCTGAAATGTGTTTCAGATCTAGAGTTGGCTGGAGTAATTATGCCAGTTCCAGTTCTGGAACAGGGGCTGGGGTTTTATTTTATCTCTTCATTGTACCAAAGAAGGTCAATTCCTTCAGACCAGTTCCGGATCTATCAATATTGAATCGTTATGTAAGGATTCCAACATTCAGTTTCTGTAGGACTGTCCTGCCTTTTGTTTAGCAAGGGCATTATATGTCTACAATAGATTTACAGGATGTGTATCTGCATATTCCGATTCATCCAGATCACTTTTAGTGTCTGAGATTCTCTTTTTAGACAAGCATTACCAGTTTTGTGGCTCTAGCCTCAGTTCCAAGAATTTTTTTCAAAGGTTCTCGGTGCCCTTCTTTCTGTAATCAGAGAACAGGGTTTTGGTATTTCCTTATTGGACGATATCTGGGTACTTGCTCAGTCTTCTCATTTTCGAAGAATCTCATACGAATCGACTTGTGTTGTTTCTTCAAGTTCATGGTTGGAGGATCAATTTACCAATCAGTTCATTGATTCCTCAGACAAGGGTAACCTTTTTAGGTTTCTAGAATAGATTCAGTGTCTATGACTCTGTCCTTGTCAGACAAGAGAAGTTTAACATTGATTTCAGCTTGTCAAAACCTTCAGTCACAATCATTCCCTTTGGTAGCCTTATGCATGGAAATTTTAGGTCTTAGGACTGCCGCATCAGATGCGATCTCCTTTGCTCGTTTTCACATGCGACCTCTTCAGCTCTGTATGCTGAACCAATGGTGCAGGGATTACTCTAAGATATCTCACTTAATATCTTTAAACCGATTATACGACACTCTCTGACATGGTGGACAGATCACCATTGTTTAGTTCAGGGGGCTTCTTTGTTCTTCCGACCTGGACTATAATCTCAACAGATGCAAGTCTTACAGGTTGGGGAGCTGTGTGGGGGTATCTGACGGCACAAGGGGTTTGGGAATCTCAGGAGGTGAGATTTCCGATCAATATTTTGGAACTCCGTGCAATTTCAGAGCTCTTCAGTCTTGGCCTCTTCTGAAGAGAGAGTTGTTCATTTGTTTTCAGATAGACAATGTCACAACTGTGGCATACATCAATCATCAAGGAGGGACTCACAGTCCTCTGGCTATGAAAGAAGTATCTCGAATTTTGGTTTGGGCGGAATCCAGCTCCTGTCTAATCTCTGCGGTTCATATCCCAGGTATGGACAATTGGAAAGCGGATTATCTCAGTCGCCAAACGTTGCACCTGGGCGAATGGTCTTCACCCAGAGGTATTTCCTCAGATTGTTCAAATGTGGGAACTCCCAGAAATAGATCTGATGGCTTCTCATCTAAACAAGAAACTTCCCTGGTATCTGTCCGGATCCAGGGATCCTCGGGCGGAGGCAGTGGATGCATTATCTCTTCCTTACAAGTGTCATCCTGCCTATATCTTTCCGCCTCTAGTTCTTCTTCCAAGGGTATTCTCCAATATTCTAAGGAATGCTCGTTTGTCCTGCTGGTAGCTCCAGCATGGCCTCACAGGTTTTGGTATGCGGATCTTGTCCGGATGGCCTCTTGCCAGCTGTGGACTCTTCCGTTAAGACCAGTCTTTCTGTCTCAAGGTTCTTTTTTCCATCCGGATCTCAAAACCTTAATTTTAAGGTGTGGAGTTTGAACGCTTGATTCTTGGTCAAAGAGGTTTCTCTGACTCTGTGATTGATACTATGTGACAGGCTCGTAAATCTGTATCTAGAGAGATATATTATAGAGTCTGGAAGACTTATATTTCTTCAGGATGGTTTAGATAAAGGTTTGTCCGCAAGTTTCTTGAAAGACAAATCTCTGCTCTTTCTGTTCTTTTTCACAGAAAGATTGCTATTCTTCCTGATATTCATTGTTTTGTACAAGCTTTGGTTCGTATAAAACCTGTCATTAAGTCAATTTCTCCTCCTTGGAGTTTGAATTTGGTTCTGGGGGCTCTTCAAGCTCCTCCTTTTGAACCCATGCATTCTTTGGTCATTATATTACTTTCTTGGAAAGTTTTGTTTCTTTTGGCCATCTCTTCTGCCAGAAGAGTCTCTGAATTATCTACTCTTTTTTGTGAGTCTCCTTTTCTGATTTTGCATCAGGATAAGGCGGTGCTGCGAACTTCTTTTGAATTTTTTACCTAAGGTTGTGAATTCTAACAACATTAGTAGAGAAATTGTGGTTCCTTCATTATGTCCTAATCCTATGAATTCTAAGGAGAAATCATTGCATTCTTTGGATGCTGTTAGAGCTTTGTAATATTATGTTGAAGCTATTAAGTCTTTCCGAAAGACTTCTAGTCTATTTGTCATCTTTTCCGGTTCTAGAAAAGACCAGAAAGCTTCTGCCATTTCTTTGGCATCTTGGTTGAAATCTTTATTTCATCATGCCTATGTTGAGTCGGGTAACACTCCGCCTCAAAGGATTACAGCTCATTCTACTAGGTTAGTTTCTACTTCCTGGGCTTTAAGAATGAAGCTTCGGTTGATCAGATTTGCAAAACAGCAACTTGGTCATCTTTGCATACTTTTACTAAATTCTACCATTTTGATGTGTTTTCTTCTTCTGAAGCAGTTTTTTGGTAGAAACGTACTTCAGGCAGTGGTTTCAGTTTGAATCTTCTGCTTATGTTTTTTCATTAAAAATTTTATTCTGGGTGTGGATTATTTTCAGCAGGAATTGGCTGTCTTTATTTTATCCCTCCCTCTCTAGTGACTCTTGTGTGGAAAGATCCACATCTTGGGTAATCATTATCCCATACGTCACTAGCTCATGGACTCTTGCTAATTACATGAAAGAAAACATAATTTATGTAAGAACTTACCTGATAAATTCATTTCTTTCATATTAGCAAGAGTCCATGAGGCCCGCCCTTTTTTGTGGTGGTTTTGATTTTTTTGTATAAAGCACAATTATTCCAATTCCTTATTTTATATGCTTTCACACTTTTTTCTTATCACCCCACTTCTTGGCTATTCGTTAAACTGAATTGTGGGTGTGGTGAGGGGTGTATTTATAGGCATTTTAAGGTTTGGGAAACTTTGCCCCTCCTGGTAGGAATGTATATCCCATACGTCACTAGCTCATGGACTCTTGCTAATATGAAAGAAATGAATTTATCAGGTAAGTTCTTACATAAATTATGTTTTTTCCTTTGTTGTTTTATTGGGATCTGTGTGTATTAATTTTGTTGGTTTTATATTTAATCTATGCTTACATCAGTCAAGGCTGCCAAGCAGAGGCTTGGTCAGTTATACTCTCATCGCTATTGTTGACAAGTGGCAGTCCAGCATTCATGTTCTCAGGCAATAGGAAATGAGTACTATCTATGGAACTATATTTTCCCGGGTTGCCAAATCTTTAGCTCGGATGAATAGACTAAACCTCATATGGACTGTTTACTTGATTACAGAAATCTTGGAGTTTCTTTTTCTACCAGCACTGTTTATTATGTGTGTGATTCCTGTCATGCTCAACAACTGGTTTAATGCTATTGTATGTTCTTTTATGTTGTATAAAACCCAATAAAAAACAACTATATAAAAAAAAAAAAAAAAAAAAGCTAAGTTACAAAAAATAAAAAAACATCCTTCTTTCCTGACGGACTACCGACGAATGAGATCAGATTTTTCCTACCTTAATTCCGATTGGCTGATAGAATCCTATCAGCCAATCGGAATTGAAGGGACGCCATCTTGGATGACGTCCCTTAAAGGAGCCTTCATTCGTCGGTAGTTCGTCGGGAAAGAAGGATGTTCCGCGTCGGCGGGATGAAGATTCAAGACCCGGCTTCGAAGATGACTTCGCCCGGATAGAAGACTTCTTCAGCGCCTCTTGGAAGATGACATTGCCCGGATGGAAGATTTCTTCAGCGCCGCTTGGAGGATCACTTCATCGGATGGAAGATTTCTTCAGCGCCCCTTGGATGATCACTTCTGCCGGTCCGGATGTCCTCTTCAGTTCCATCGGTGGCTCGGCTGAGATAAGACGACTAAAGGTAGGATGATCTTCAGGGGATTAGTGTTAGGTTATTTTAAGGGGGGTTTGGGTTAGATTAGGGGTATGTGGGTGGTGGGTTTTAATGTTGGGGGGGTTGTATTTTTCTTTTACAGGCAAAAGAGCTGAATTCTTTGGGGCATGCCCCCACAAAAGGCCCTTTTAAGGGCTGGTAAGGTAAAAGAGCTTTGAAATTTTTTAATGTAGAATAGGGTAGGGCATTTTTTTATTTTGGGGGGGTTTGTTATTTTATTAGGGGGCTTAGATTAGGTGTAAGTATCTTAAAATTGTTGTAATATTTTTTTAAATGTTTGTAACTTATTTTTTTATTTTTTGAAACTTAACTTTTTTTATTTTTTGTACTTTAGTTAGTTTACGTAATTGTATTTAATTGTAGTTATTTGTAGTTAATTTATTTAATTTATTTAATGATAGTGTAGTGTTAGGTTTAATTGTAACTTAGGTTAGGATTTATTTTACAGGTAATTTTGTATTTCTTTTAGCTAGGTAGTTATTAAATAGTTAATAACTATTTAATAACTATTCTAACTAGCTAAAATAAATACAAAGTTACCTGTAAAATAAATATAAATCCTAAGATAGCTACAATGTAATTATTAATTATATTGTAGCTATCTTAGGGTTTATTTTACAGGTAAGTATTTAGTTTTAAATAGGAATAATTTATTAAAGTATAGTGTAGTGTTAGGTGTAATTGTAATTTAGGTTAGTTTTTATTTTACAGGTTAATTTCTCTTTATTTTAGCTAGGTAAGCTATTAAATAGTTAATAACTATTTAATAGCTATTGTACCTAGTTAAAATAAATTGAAAGGTACCTGTAAAATAAAAATAAATCCTAAGATAGCTACAATATAATTATTATTTATATTGTAGCTATATTAGGGTTTATTTTAAAGGTAAGTATTTAGTTTTAAATAGGATTAATTTAGTTCATAATAGAAATATGATTTAGATTTATTTCATTAATATTTAAGTTAGGGGGGTGTTAGGGTTAGTGTTAGACTTAGGTTTAGGGGTTAATAAATTTATTACAGTGGCGGCGGTGTAGTGGGGGGCAGGATAGGGGTTAATAAATGTATTATAGGTGGCGACGGTGTAGGGGGGCAGATTAGGGGTTAATAAATTTAATATAGGTTGCGGCAGGGTCAGGGAGTGGCGGTTTAGGGGTTACACTATTTATTTATTTGTGGCGAGGTGCGGGATCAGCAGGATAGGGGTTAATAACTTTATTATAGGGGGGGCAGGATAAGGGGTTACTAGGTATCATGTAGGTGGCGGTGGGCTCCGGGAGCGGCGGTTTAGGGGTTAATATGTATAGAGTAGCTTGCGGTGGGCTCCGTGAGCGGCGGTTTAGGGGTTAATCATTTTATTTAGTTGCGGCGGTGTAGGGGGGGACAGATTAGAGGTTTTTAGACTCGGGGTACATGTTAGGGTGTTAGGTGTAGACATCTCCCATATAAATCAATGGGATGTCTGTCAGCAGCGAGCGTACCCGCTAGTTTTTTGATAACTAGCAAAAGTAGTCAGATTGTGCAGCACTTGTGTGCGGAACATCTGGAGTGACGTAAGAATCGATCTGTGTCGGACTGAGTCCGGCGGATCGAAGTTTACGTCACAAAATTCTACTTTTGCCGGTCTGTAGCCTTTGATAACTAAGGCGAATCAGCCTCGCCACAAATACACTGCAGAATTCCAGCGTATTTGAGGTTGACGGCTTGATAACTACCCCCCATAAACTTTTCTTTCATGATTTAGATAGAGAATAAAATTTTAAACAATTTCCCAATTTACTTTTATTATATAATTTGCTTTATTCTCTTGGGTTCCTTTGTTGAAGAAGCAACAAAATACTGATGGGAGCTAGCTAAATGCACTGGGTGAGGAAATAAAATGAAGCATTTAAAGTTAAAATAAAAATTATTCAACCCCCATTGCAAATCAGGTTTATAGTCAACATTTACAGATTTTCAGCTGTTTGCAGTGAATAAATCAAACAAAAGCAATTGAAATAGCTCAACACAACAAATGCTTCAAGTGGTTTACCCAAATTCTACTGAAAATGCAACTTTTCATAAATTCTGCAGTCTCAAAATGATTCAACCCCTTCATGGCAAGCATCTTTATTATTTAGTAGAGCACCCTTTTGCTGTTGTGACCTGCTGCAAATAAGATACATAGCCAGACCTCAGCTTCTGGCAGCATTCTTGAGGAATCCTAGCCTATTCCTCATGACCAATGGCCTCCACTTAAGTAATATTCTTGGGTTTGTGTGCTACAGCCACCTTCTTCAAATCCCACCAGATATTTTCTTTGAAGTTCAATTCAGGTGATTGTGTTGGCCACTGTAGAATCTTCTAGGACTTCTTCTGCAACCAAGTCTTGGCGGAATTTGAAGAATGCTTCGGATCATTGTCCTGTTGGAAGGTCCAATGACGCCCAAGCTTCAGCTTCCTCACAGACGGCATGATGTTTTCTCCTAGGATTTCCTGATGCTTCAATGAATCCATATTTATTGCCTTTCACATGCTGCAGATTTGCAGTGCCAGAAGATGCAAAGCAGCCCCAGAGCATCACCGAGCCACCACCATGCTTAACTGTAGACAGAGGGTTATGTTAAGCGTATGCTTCATTCTTCCTCCAAACAAACCGCTGTTCCATTGGGCCGAAAGGTTCCACTTTTGTTTCATCACTCTAAAGAATAGAATCCCAAAACTTAGGTGGCTTATTTGTATGATTTTGAACATATTGGAGACAACTTTTCTTGTGCTTTTGGGTCAGCAGTAGTGTACATCTTGGAGTTCTGGCATGGAAACCTTCTGCATTTAGTACGCATCTTACTATGCAAACTGAAACATCAGTGCCTGTTGCCATCAAGTCTTGCTGCAGGTCTTTTGCAGTCACTTGTGGGATTTTCTCAACCTGCCTTCTCAGAAATCTGGTTGCAGCGGTTGATAGCTTCCTTTTTTCTGCCCCATGCTGATAGTGTAACCACTGTTCCTTTACCTTTGAACTTGCAAACTATGCTTCCAACTGCGTCTCTAGGAACATTTTTGTATCCTGTTCCTTGTTTGTGAAGGGCGATAATCTCTTCTCTTAACTTTTTGGGCCATTCTTAGCCATATTTCTAACATAGTCAAATGTGACACTCCACAAATTTGAATAATTTTGAGACTGCAGAATTCATTAAAAGTTGAATTTTCAGTTGAATTTTGGGAAAAAACTTGAAGCATTTGTTGTGTTGAGCTATTTCAATTGCTTTTGTTTGATTTGTTCATTGCAAACAGCTGAAAGTCTGTACATTTTGACAATAAACCTGGTTTGCAATGGGGGTTGAATAATTCTGATTACAACTGTATGTGCAGCCACCAACCAGCAGCTCCTACCTCTATTTAGGTATCCCTTTCAACAAAGGATATCCAGAAAACAAAACAAACTAGATAATAGAAATATATTAGAAAGTTGTTTAAAATCACAAGATCTATCTGAATCAGGAAAAATAAAGTTTGGGTTTCATATCCTTTAAATAAATAAACATATTAAAACAAAAACATTTCTCCCTATATAAAACAATTCACGCTAACATATGCACAAGAGAACATTAACAACGGTTAAAGAACAATAAAAGAGCAATATCAACTAGACAACGTTAACCTTGAAATGTCAAGACTCAGGGGTCAATTTATCAAGCTCTGTAGCTCGCCGGAAACAGAAGTTATGAAGCAGCGGTCTAAAGACCGTTGTTACATAACTTGTCCGCCTGCTCTGGAGCGGCGGACAGAAATCTACCCGATCGGATACAATCGGGTTGATTGACACCCCCTGCTAGCGGCCTATTGGCCGTGAATCTGCAGGGGGGGGGTATTGCACCAGCAATTCACAAGAACTGCTGGTGCAATGATAAATGCCGACAGCGTATGCTGTTGGCATTTATCGATGTGCAGCGGACATGATACGCTGCATCGTATCATGTCCGCTCGCACATTAGTAAATTGACCCCTCAGCCTCAAAATACTTCACAGAGACACTTCACAGAGGCAATAGCGGCTTTATGAATTCTGTACTTTGAATAAGGTTTAGGTTAAAACCCCTGAGCATGCCGCTTGAACACACGCGGCCAACCCCTAATGAGGTTTCTGATAGGCATTCGGATCTTCATTAGCATCTGTATAAGGAATAAGGCAGCCATTTGTGATGGGATTTCCACAAATCTCAGTGTGTTGCACTTTCATAAGAAGGTATCCAGTTCTGAAAAGAGCCGAGTTCCTTCTTCTGCATTTGAATGCTTTGTTAGCCTAGTTTCTGAGAGGCATCTCATTCTACACAGAGAGACTAAGTTACCCTAATAAAACAGACATGAGAATATTTTTCAGTTACCAATATTTACTCAAACTATTTTGCAAGCATGTTCCCTAAATCATGGGCTGTAAGTATTGTTTTCTTTTTCTGCCATATCTTGTTTGATGTGCGAGATATCATATGTGCGAGATATCATATGTGCGAGATATCATATGTGCGAGATATCATATGTGCGAGATATCATATGTGCGAGATATCATATGTTGGGGCACTTAACACAACTAGATATGGCAGAAACACACTAACAAAAGACCGCTGTTCCATAACTTGTCCGCCTACTCTGAGGCCGCGGACAGAAATCAACCCGATCGAATACGATTGGGTTGATTGACACCCCCTGCTAGAGGCCGCAAATCTGCAGGGGGCAGCATTGCACCAGCAGTTCACAAGAACTGCTGGTGCAATGATAAATTTATCGATGTGCAGCGGACATTATATGCTACTTCGTATCATGTCCGCTCGCACATTGATAAATATGCCCCATGATCTATCCTTCATAACAAAACTCATTGCAAGCATCAAAAGCATTTATGAGTTTAGCTTATTGATTGCTTGATCAGTTTACAAACTTGTTTTGTATCTGTTCCCCCACAATGCTCAAGAGGTTTTTTTTTTTAAATGGGTATGTTCCTGGATGCAAAACATTGACAATTTGTGACCTTTAAAGTCGCCAATCCCCGGCCTTAACCTTATAACCATTATAAGTTAAAATAATAACATAAATAAAAGAGTTACACACAGCTTTGGTATAAAATTTGGCCGCAGCCATTTTATTAACATCACAATTTAAATATTGAGTAATAAATATTTTCAAACATTTTCAAACATTTTTTCACAGAACATACCTGATGTTCATAAATAACATTACTGACAAATAAAACATAAACCACAGCGGTGCTAGTTCCCAAACCCACAAAAACAAGATGGCCGTTATTCAACAACTGGACTCAGCTATATCCCTGTTGAGTCCGTCCAAGTACACCTAAACTTTAATAGGGAACCCCTTGCCGCCATTAAAACCAGTTGTCCACTCACCCCATGGAGAGGCAACTGCTTAAAATCCTCCAAATCACTTGGCCATATTGCGTACCATATTTGTCTGGGAACTAGCACCCCCGCCTTGCTGCGACGAACACGAACAAGGAAAGAAAACAAAGATTAGGGAGGGAGGGAGGGAGCACTTTCTAGAAAGGTTTGATAATTATTCTGATGACAGATTCTCCCGCTCTTTCTTTAAATGCGTAACAGCGCGTGCTAAGCTCGCCCCCCTACAGTAACTAACCAATCACACCCAAGGCCTAATTCCTCCAACGGTCAAGTCCCCTTCCCGTTACTTCGAACTCCCAGGGGTTCCCTGACCTTTAAAGTCGACAATCCCCGGCCTTAACCTTATAACCATTATAAGTTAAAATAATAACATAAATAAAAGAGTTACACACAGCTTTGGTATAAAATTTGGCCGCAGCCATTTTATTAACATCACAATTTAAATATTGAGTAATAAATATTTTCAAACATTTTCAAACATTTTTTCACAGAACATACCTGATGTTCATAAATAACATTACTGACAAATAAAACATAAACCACAGCGGTGCTAGTTCCCAAACCCACAAAAACAAGATGGCTGTTGAGTCCGTCCAAGTACACCTAAACTTTAATAGGGAACCCCTTGCCCCTATAAAACCAGTTGTCCACTCACCCCATGGAGAGGCAACTACTTAAAATCCTCCAAATCACTTGGCCATATTGCGTACCATATTTGTCTGGGAACTAGCACCCCCGCCACCGACTGGACTGACCGAACAGCCCAGTCCCGCCAAACCCAATATTTTTCCCAAAGCTTCTTTTATATCGAAAAGAAATAGCTGCAGCCCAAATTGGTTAAAATGAACACCATCTTTTAAATAAAATTCCTCAGCCCCATCTACTTCGAAATCTGGGTGGAAAACTACACCTCCCCCAACCTCTTAACAAAAGAGCTAATTATTTTGTTAATTTTCTTACGACTCTTTTCTAGCCTATCATAATCCCTCGCTGATCTCCAAACCAGCCTAGGAGTAATCTGTGACCAAATTATTTTGATTTCAGGATAAAGTTCCTTTATGTTGCCCAGATCTCTTTTGATTCTTCTAACTAGTTCCTTTTGAAGAATCATACCTAAATCATTTCCCCCCAAATGCACTATCAAAACCTGAGTACGAGGAAACATTCTGCCAAAATCTAGAAACAACGGAAACAAGAGTTCCCAGCACATCCCCCTAATCCCAAACCATTTGACCTCCCATTTATCCACAGGACACCCAAGCTGAAGGCCGCCCATTTTCTTACTGGCCTCAGCATTGGCCCAGTATATAAACGAATGCCCCATCACCCATACGATCTTTACACCTAAAATAAGAGAAAAAGGAGTATTCAGGATGATTACAACTCAAACATTCCAAAACATACACTCTATTCAGGGTTTTTTTTTTTTTTTTTTTTTTTTTTATATCCTTAAATCAGGTCTAACATAAGATTTATAACGACTTGAACCCCATCTACCAATCTTTTTAACTATATCCTCTCTGAGACCTAACATAGCGGCTTCAGTAGCAGCTCCAATCCGGAAAGAATGAGATCCAAACTCTAAAGGATTAAGACCCAATAAAACAATTGAACCTCTTAAAATGGCTCTAAATTGATATTGTGATAAAAAAGAACCGTCTGAATGAACCAACAAAGGGCCATCCAGCAAAGGCCGTATGGACCCATAAAGCATCATTACCTGACATGGACATATTTCACCACCACTAGGGAATAGCACTATGTTCTTGCCTTTCCCATATATGTCCGTTTTACTACTTCTCAGTAATATTTCTAATCTGTTATCATTCCATATTACATCTTCTTTTTGTAAACCACCTGAAACTTTTTTGCTAGGGCTTACCAATTCCGAAACTCTAAATGCCCCAAAAAAGGCCAATACAAAGGCCGTTCTAAATAATATTAATTCAAATCTTGATGCACAAATCTCTGCTAATATCACCCAAATTTTTTGAAGTAAAGAAAATGTAATAGGTCTTCTCTTATCTCTAACCTTTGTCTTTTTCTTCAAGCCTTTAAGAACTTGACGGACCCAAAAAACCTTTGTAACATCAGACAAACCTAATAAGCGAAATCTAAAAGCAAGGGCCGCCAATCTTCTTTCCATATTAGATGGTGACAAACCCACATTTCCCCAATGCCACATCCATTCCAATAAGCAACCCGTGACATCATCATACCCTTCTTTAATTTCAGATTTACATAACCACATTTCCCATTCCTTCCAAACTGATACATAGGACGTCCAAGTACCTGGAGCTAAAGATTTTTTAATTAATTCAGCCAATCCTCCGTCCCAAGCTTCCAAAGTTGGACGGGAAACGTCGCTCCAACTACGTCCGCCTGAGGAGCCAACTCTCGAAAGCGAGACCACTGTGAACGAGATAAAGAATCTGCTATCAAATTAAGCTTACCAGGGATATGTTTTGCCCTGACAAAAACATTCATACTTAAACATTTCAGGACTAGCACTCTTAATAAACGCAAAACTGGTAATGATGATGCAGATAAAGAATTAATAGCAGAAACAACACCCATATTATCTGTATGAAACAATATGGATTTATTCATCAAATCCACTTCCCACACAAACAGAGCCACCAGAATAGGAAATAGCTCAAGGAAAACTAGGTTCTTGGTTAAACCTAAATTGACCCACTCATGAGGCCACACTTCAGCACACCAATGCCCTTGAAAATAAGCCCCGAAACCAACACCCCCAGCTGCATCAGTTATCAAGTCCAAATCAACATTAGAGACCCTAGCTTCCATGAATATTGCAACACCATTAAAATTTTTAAGGAATTCCAACCAAACTTTCAAATCATCCTTGTGACCTTTTTTAATCCTTACAAAATGATGAGGCTTACTATCACCAGAAGTAGCCAATGACATTCTTCTAGAAAAAACTCTACCAATAGGAATGATTCTGCAAGCAAAATTCAACTTTCCAAGCAAAGATTGCATTTTTCTCAAAGTCACCTTACGGACCGCCAAAAATTGCTGAATCATTTCTGACAAATCCACAATCTTTTCCAGAGGTAGCCTACATTCCATACTTTCAGAATCTATTGTAATACCCAGAAATTTAAGGGCCGTAACTGGACCCTCAGATTTTTCCATTGCAATAGGAACCCCAAAATCAGATGCCATTGAATAAAAACAGTCCCTTAATTTCAAACAAACGTCCGAATCATGGGGACCAACAAAAAGAAAATCATCCAGATAATGAACTACTGACGAAAATCCAGACCTGAATTTAACAACCCATTCCAAAAAGGAACTAAAGCATTCAAACAGAGAACAAGAAATAGAACAACCCATCGGGAGACATAAGTCAATGTAGAGAAAACCCTCAAAACAACAACCCAACAAATAATGTGAAGAAGGATGAACTGGAAGTAACCGAAAAGCCGCCTCAATATCTACTTTAGCCATTAAAGCGAATTGCCCAGCCTCTCTAACCAACTTAACCGCCATGTCGAATGATGTATAAGACACAGACGATAATTCATCCGGAATATCATCATTAACAGATCCACCTTTTGGAAATGATAAGTGGTGAATTAAACGAAATTTACCAGGCTCTTTCTTAGGAACCACTCCTAAAGGAGAAATACGCAAATGGGGGATAGGAGAGATTTTAAAAGGACCTGCCATTCGACCCAAAGAAACCTCCTTCTCAAGCTTACTCCTAACAACCTCAGGCCATTCCCTAGCAGACTTAAGGTTCCCCCTGTAATGAACAACGCCTCCTGAAGATGGAATTCTGAAACCAAACTCAAAACCATGTAGCAACAACAAGGCCTTATCACCACAACCTTTCTGTTTAGCGTAAAGTACGAGCCACAGCTCCATCCCGCTTAGCCTCACTGGAGTTAATCCCTTTTTCAGGAAGCTCCTGGGTTCCTCCCAATTTGTTCTTTTTGAAACACTTACTGGAAGGGTGGGATCCACCACACCCAGAGCATTCGTGTCTGAATTTACATGATGCTCCCCATTTACAGAACTTTTCATTGAAAGCAAAACAGAAATCTTTTTTGGCTGTTGCCGACGAACCGTTTTGAAGAGATCCGCCGGCACTCCCTCGAAAGGGCTGCGAAGACCTTAACGGGGTCATCACTTTTAGCCATAGACCCATATCACGATCATCCCATTTCATCTCAGGCTTAACCGACAAACGTTGTCTAAATTGTTCATCATAATACCACCAAGCCATACCACCATATGTTCTCTGAGCAGCTGCAATTTCATCTAAATAGCAAAAGAGGGCCGCTCCTTGATCAGGGAACTTAACAGAAAATACACTAGCATAAATAACAAAAGCTTGGAACCAGTTAGTAAATGTTTTTGGTAATTTTCTGTAACGTCTTTTCCTTTCCTCCTCTTCCTTCTTGGCCGAATCCTTTTTTGAGTCTTCAGGTATCTCAAAAGACTGATCAAGAGGAAGGAGGGAAAATAATTCAATAAAATCTCTCTTGTATATCTTTTCTCTTAACTCTACCGTCAAATGCATGCCCAAAGGCCCAATAGAACACAAACAAGACCTGGCCAAAGCCGTGTCAGCAATCTTCAGCTCAGGACCCCCAGCCGTATTATTATCAACATTAGCCCCCTTTTGCTGAGATAAACCGACCATTTGAGATTGAGGTACTGACCCTACATCCTTTATTCCCTCACCACCAATCCCTAATACCCTATTTTGGTTAGCCAGTTCTGTGGGAACCCATGAATTGGCAACTCCCCCCGTGACTTTTGCTCCTTCTAATTTGGCTAACAAGTCCCTTAAACCCGCTACAACAGTTATAGATAAAGGATCAGCATGCACACCAACTGTATCAACCCCCACATTCAGATTCACCACACCAGATCCCTCATTACCTGTACTCGGGTCCTGAGTCACTGCAGACTGAACCCTTTGAGATGCAGCCGTAACCTTCTCTGTATTATGGAAACCAGTAGCCCTGGGATCCGTGTTAGTCATTAATTGCTGCCCTTTTTCCGTCTGTAAAAAAGAAACATGTGACAAACCCCCAGAAGGTGCCCAAATTCCAATGCCCCTACTAGCTGTAGACATACCCAACCTACTATCCACTGAAACACCCTTACCCTTCTTAGCTGATGGGACCTCAAACCCTTCTCCCTTTAAATCCCCATACCTCTTGCGTTGTCTACCTCTACCTTGTATTCTCCCAATCCCAGACCTGTTTGGACGTTGAACAGAGTTAACCGAGCTATGAAATGTATTATTAATACTCTGACCCATCATGCCCTGAAGACCAAAATTAAAATTGTTGGCCGTACTCACCCTTGTTTCTTCTCCCTTTTCATTAAAACGTTCCACCCCTGGAACGCCGTCCTCAATATCCAGCCTGATATTTTCCGTCCAAGATTCCTGAAGACCATAAGCCTCCCCACTTAGGCCGCCATTTCCCACCTTTAAAAGACCCTGGGAATTCTCAGGCCGTGACCCAGTTTCATTCCCTTCTAAAAGAAAAACATCATTAGTGACAGGTAAATTTTTAATTACTTCAACATTCCTATCCCTCAAATTTCTTAACTCGCCCTTTAAAGCTGGATCACCCGTGACCCTGAATGACGGATTAAACTGGCTAATAGTGTTAACTACGTTGGGAGAAGGTGGAATAAAATCCTCCTCAGAAGAATCTAAATATAAATCTAATTCTACCACACCGTTATCAACCTCGGTATCATGCTGACTATCGCTGACTTCAGGCCTTTCCACCCTCTCGTCTAACACCCGATAAGCCTGATCTTCCATATTATTGCAAGGTCTTAAAATCTGAGTCGACTTAGAAACATTATGTAACTGTTCTGAAACTGCCTGAGGTATTTCAATCGGCCCTGATACAATCAAACCCTCACCTTTCTTTTTCATTAAGGCGCTACCTAAACTACATATACTCGCTTGTTCATTACCCCCACACGGAAAAATAGGCCTCGGCGGGCCGTCACTTTTACTAGCTTGCTTTTTTCCTCTAATTACTACTTTCTGGCCTAAATTGGCCGTCTTACCCTTAGGCAAAGAATCACCCTTCATTACAGGCTCAGTGAATTGTTCCGTAATGGAACAAGTGCTCCCGGACTGCATCACATTATCAGCAAACTCCGCTCCGGTCTGCCGACTTCCGGAGCTAGAACTTGACTTCTTCCTCACAGACGCCTTTAACCCCGGACTGGGGCTGGATTTTCTCCGACCGCTATTACCCCCTTCAGAATCCGGATCAGAACGAACTGGAGGCCTCGAACGCCTCGATGTTTTCGGAGCCACCTCCACGATATCCACTCTGGGTTCGACAACCGGGCTAAGCAATGGACGTAATTTTTCTTCGAGCCAGGTACGGCCCAATTTTGCAGCTTCCAACTTAAGTTGGTCAAAAATCGCATCAAAATGCGCCATCGCAGAATTACTAACTGACAAGCACAGCACTTTCTAGAAAGGTTTGATAATTATTCTGATGACAGATTCTCCCGCTCTTTCTTTAAATGCTAAGCCCGCCCCCCTACAGTAACTAACCAATCACACCCAAGGCCTAATTCCTCCAACGGTCAAGTCCCCTTCCCGTTACTTCGAACTCCCAGGGGTTCCCTTACAATGGTAATTTTAAAGGTTTTTAAAACATCTATTTTGCAAAGCAATTCTCATTTATTTGCTGTTATAGTTTAAGTGTAATGAAAGGCATTGCAGTCTGCTACATCAAAAATACTAGATACATTCTTCATAAAAAGTAATGGCAAAATCTGTGAAATGATTTATTTCTTGAGTATTTTACCAGATTTTTCTTTTACAAATTCTGTGTGTTTTACTTATTCAGGCTGCAGGCTTTATAATGTATTGGATTAACTAAACAAAACAAAAAAAACCACAAACTACCATGTAAAGGTAGAATTATTAATGATAACTGTTCTCAGTTTTTTGTATTTTACTGAGATTTCTGCAAATCTATTTCCAGATCTTCCATTGCTCGCTCTCCTTATTATTTTTCTGTGCTTATCATGTTTGGAGGCTTCTCATTAAATATACAAGCCCACAAGAAGGGGACTTGCACAGTGTACTGTAGTCTAAATCAGAAAGAGAAGGAAAAAAAAGGTCATATGGGTCGATTGTACTTCCAGTAAAGCCAGTTGCAAAACAGGTGCCATTTGGAAAAGTCTTCCCAGTGCAGCTGAGTACCATAATCACATTGCATTATAAAAGCTTGCAAATTTTACACCTGCTTGACTCTATAGCCAACTTAATCATTTCCTCTGTATTGGAATTCAAAATGTTTCTTTAACTACTTCAGTATAATGCTCAGCAATAGGACTATAGAAATTTAATTTCATGTCTTCAGTCAACAGTTGTCTTGTCACATTGAACAAACTCACTAAACGCTGAGGGGTTAAATGGACAAGGCTCATAGTTTAAAGTATTAAAGTGACCAAAAAACTTAAACACCATATAAAAGAACACATTATTTTAAAGGGACATGCTATACAACATCAATTCTTCTTTATTTCTGTTGCAACAGAGAAAGAAAATGTTTTAACGATGAATAGTTGGGGTTTTATTTATTTAAAACTAAAATCAACTCACTAGCGCCCTATAAGCATTAAAAGCATTTGAATAATTCACAGACCTTATTGCCCACAAACTTCCTGCTCCCTCTTTTCACTTGGTTGACGACGGCTTGTGCACACCTTTCAATCCATTGGCTGTATTGTTCCTTTTTGTAATCTTCAAGTACACCATTGGGTATATTGTTCTATTGAGTAATCTACAAGTACAACATTGGCTATATTGTTCCATTGAGTAATCTACAAGTACACCATTGGCTATATTGTTCCATTGTGTAATCTACAAGTACTTCATTGGTTGTATTGTTCCACTGTGTAATCTACAAGTACTTAATTGGCTGTATTGTTCCATTGTGTAATCTACAAGTACACCATTGGTCATATTGTTCCATTGTGTAATCTAGACGTACACCATTGGCTATATTGTTCCATTGTATAATCTACATTGTATAAATCAACTGTGCCACAAAAAGTAGCCATCTAATATGCGAAGCACTGGAGATGTTTAAAGACAGATAAAGGGCTAGATTACGTTGGAGTGCTATTTAGAACTCCCACTCATGCACTAACATCACTAGATGGAGGCTTTTGTGCGCTTCGGGTTGCGCTTGTATCATGAGTTGAAAGTAAAAAGTCAGCCTGTGCGCAAACAGTTGAACCTAAAATATTGTGACCAAGTTAATGTATTCTCCCAATGGAGTGTGCAAACTGCAAAAAAACCTAACACTTATACATGCGTAACAGTTAACCAGAGCTCTAAAGTTACGCTAACCTGATGCGCGTTAAATTTGATTGCTCTCAAATTAACATGTTTAACTTCAACTCATAAAAAGGGAGCTATTTCCATTGTACGCAAAGAGCCACAAAATACCCCATATCGCTTGCGCACTACAGTTAGTACACCACTCATAATCTAAGCCAAAGAAAGTACAAAATTGTCTTAAGAGATAGAATGGCAGCTTTGTAAAACCTGTAACAGCAAGCTACAAGAAAAGAAGTGCATTCTCTATGAATGATTCGCTCTTTAGGCTCTCTCCAGCAGTAAACTTGTTAATCTGTTTAGCTTTTGGCAGATGAAAAAAGACTGGAGTGAAGTCATTCCCTTAACATTTGCATGGGTGCCAGGATACAGGGGTCATTTGCATGAAGTAGGCTGTTGGTATTTAACAGCCAGTCACCCCAGGACTATTTGATTTTTCTATTTAAGCATAGTGTCATTCCAGGCACTGCATCCCTTGCAGGCACTTGGTTGTACAGCTCCGTTCACATGTAGAACTTGTTCCCACTCTGTCTCCCAGCCTTGTCTGTTCTATGGGAGATTTGGCACAAGGACTTCTTGATTTTATTTGGACTTCAATCCCTATGATCTCATCCCTTGTTCTAGGCTCTACTCCATGTAACAATTTACATGTTCAGAAGTCAACTGCATTGTATCACAGCTTGTTGAAAGACAGAAGTGCTAAAAACATTTCTTATTAACTTTTGTAACTGTTGCATCTAAAACTAAATCTTACTAGCTTAGATGTTTTTGCTATGAGCTCTGGTTATTATAAAATGTACAATATGTGTCAGAAGAGCAATTTCCAGAGCCAATATCTTGTACTGTTCCTAGTTTACAATTAATATTGAATATACAACATTTTACTGTTAAAGAAAATAGCAAAACCCTCAAAATATTGAACTTATCAAGGCAACATGTAACTAGCTACATATTATAACATTTGTACTGGATTTTATCAACAAAATGTTAAAGCAACAGCATTTATGACATCTAAAGGAACAGTCATCTATGATTAAGTGTTGGTTACAGGTGCAAAACGCATGAGATACTTATGGTTATCCTCCTGTACACATTTTTAATTTGAGGGAATAAAGTTTTTAGATTTTATGGTGAACCTGGAGTATGGTTGCCCTTTGTGTGTTCTGGATATTCATATGCCAGCACCGAAGCTGCGGTGAGATGTCTATTCTGTGATTCTCCGTTTTGGATTTGTAGCAACAGATTTTGTTTGCTTGGAGCTGTGTACAAACTGCCTGTGCGGCAAAATTGAAATAAAATGTATTTAGAGTACATATGCATGTTGCAAATATTCCTTCATCCCTAATCAAACATATGTCCAAACAGTAAATAGTATTTTTTTACTGAAGCTTTTTACTTACTTCTAGAACCAAAATTATGGAGCTGATACTTAGGCCTATATTTATCAAAGTCTGGCGGACCTGATCCGCCAGTGTGGATAAGGTCCGCCAGACCTCGCTGAATACGGAGAGCAATACGCTCTCCGTATTCAACATTGCACCAGCAGCTCACAACAGCTGTTGGTGCAACACCGCTCCCTGCAGACTCACGGCCAATCGGCCGCCAGCAGGGGGGTGTCAATCAACCCGATTGTACTTGATCAGGTTGAATTCTGGTGATGTCTGTCTGCCTGCTCAGAGCAGACGGACAGGTTATGGAGCAGCGGTCTTTGTGACCGCTGCTTCATAACTGCTGTTATGCCATTCGTAGCTTGATAGATAGGCCTCATAAAGTCAGATTTAGAGCAGCAAACAACTATTGGGACATAACTGAACATATCTAGGTATAGTTTTCAACATAGGATAGCAAGAGAACAAAGTAAATTTGATAATAAAAGTACATTGTGAAGTTTCTTGAAACTGCATACTCTGTATGAATCATGAAACTTTAAACATGGCTTTCATGTCTTTTCAACCCTTTCACTACTGGGAATTTCAGAGAAGAACTTGCCCAAAATGCTAGAGAATGTTTAACATTCTTGCTATCACTCCATTTAAACAGAAATAGAGCCTTGGTTTTTTATTTACCTGTCAAAACTAAATATTATTTTAAGTAGAGAACCCAAGGTATTGATCCAGGCCCATTTTGGTATATTTCATGCCACCATTTCACCGCCAAATGCGATCATATAAAAAGAATTGTTAACTTTTTCACAAACTTTCGGCTAGATTACGAGTTTTTGTCGATAAGGCTTGCGGCTCTAACGCTTCTTTTTTTCCACCGCTCCCTTAAGCCAACGCTGGTATTACAGGTTTTTTTAAACCTGACGTTAGCCGCAAAAAGGTGAGCGTAGAGCAGAATTTAGCTCCACATCTCACCTCAATACCAGCATTGCTTACGGTAGAGGTAAGCTGGCTAAACGTGCTCGTGCATGATTTCCCCATAGGAAACAATGGGGCTGAGCTGGCTGAAAAAAAACCTAACACCTGCAAAAAAGCAGCGTCCAGCTTCTAACGCAGCCCCATTGTTTCCTAAGGGGAAAAAAAAATATGTCTGCACCTAACACCCTAACATGAACCCCAAGTCTAAACACCCCTAATCTTACACTTATTAACCCCAAATCTGCTGCCCCCGACATCGTCGCCACCTGCATTATACTATTAACCCCTAATCTGCCGCTCCGGACACCGCCGCCACCTACATTATACTTATAAACCCCTAATCTGCTGCCCCCAACATCGCCAACACCTACATTATAGTAATTAACCCCTAATCTGCCCCCCCCAACGTCGCTGCAACTATATTAAATTAATTAACCCTTAATCTAACGCCGCCGCCACTATAATAAAGTTATTAACCCCTAAACCTAAGTCTACCCCTAACCCTAACACCCCCCTAATTTAAATATAATTTAAGTAAATCTAAATAAAATAACTACAATTAAATAAATTTTTCCTATTTAAAACTAAATACTTACCTATAAAATAAACCCTAAAATGGCTACAATATAACTAATAGTTACATTGTAGCTAGCTTATGATTTATTTTTATTTTACAGGCAACTTTGTATTTATTTTAACTAGGTACAATAGTTATTAAATAGTTATTGACTATTTAATAACTACCTAGCTAAAATAAGTACAAAATGACCTGTAAAATAAATCCTAACCTAAGTTACAATTACACCTAACACTACACTATCATTAAACTAATTACCTAAAGTACCGACAATTAATTACAGAATTTTTTTTTACAAGAAGTTTAAACTAATTACACCTAATCTAAGCCCCCTAATAAAATAAAAAATCCCCCCAAAATAAAAAAATGTCCCCACCCTATATTAAATTACAAATAGCCCTTAAAAGGGCCTTTTGCGGGGCAATGCCCCAAAGTAATCAGCTCTTTTACCTGTAAAAGAAAAATACAATACCCCCCCAACATTAAAACCCACCACCCACACACCCCTACTCTAAAACCCCTTGAGCCGTCTTCACCCAGCCGGGCACAAGTGGTCCTCCAGAGGGGCAGAAGTCTTCACCCGATGGGGCAGAAGAGGACATCCAAACCGGCAGAAGTCTTCATCCTATCCGGGCAGAAGAGGACATCCGGACCGGTAGAAGGCTTCATCCAAGTGGCATCTTCTATCTTCTTCCATCCGAGGAGGAGCGACTCCATCTTGAAGACATCCGGCACAGAGCATCCTTCCAGCATGATGGACTAACGACGAATGACGGTTCCTTTAAATGACGTCATCCAAGATGGTGTCCCTCGAATCCGACTGGCTGATCACCTAATCGGAATTAAGGTAGGAAAAATCAGATTGGTTGATTTAATCAGCCAATCAGATTGAAGTTCAATCCGATTGGCTGATTGGATCAGCCAATAGAATGTGAGGTCAATTCTATTGGCTGATCCAATCAATGTCTTCAAGATGGAGTTGCTCCTCGTCGGATGGAAAAAGATAGAAGATGCCGCTTGGATGAAGCCTTCTACCGGTCCGGATGTCTTCTTCTGCCCAGATAGGATGAAGACTTCTGCCAGTCTGGATGTCCTCTTCTGCCCCATCGGTTGAAAATGTATGCACCTCTGGAGGACCACTTGTGCCCGGCTGGGTGAAGACGGCTCAAGGTAGGGTGATCTTCAAGGGGGTAGTGTTAGGTTTTATTAAGGGGGGATTGGGCGGGTTTTAGAGTAGGGGTGTGTGCATGGTGGGTTTTAATGTTGAGGGGTATTGTATTTTTCTTTTACAGGTAAAAGAGCTGATTACTTTGGGACAATGCCCGCAAAAAGCCCTTTTAAGGGCTATTTGTAATTTAGTATAGGGTAGGGAAATTGTATTATTTTGGGGGGCTTTTTTATTTTATTAGGGGGCTTAGATTAGGTGTAATTAGTTTAAACTTCTTGTAATTTTTTTCCCCCTGTAATTTTTTTTTTTTTTTTTCCGTAATTTAGTTTATTGAATTTAATTGTAATTAATTGTCTGTGCTTTAGGTAATTAGTTTAATGATAGTGTAGTGTTAGGTGTAATTGTAACTTAGGTTAGGATTTATTTTACAGGTCATTTTGTACTTATTTTAGCTAGGTAGTTATTAAATAGTTAATAACTATTTGTGGTATTCTGAGCTTCGTATTTAAGTAAACAAGTATTTGTACATTGGTTATAAAGGTTAGCTCTAAAATTAGAGCTTGTTGCTCTTTTTTGTAGTAATCAGAAAACAATTTCTATGTAGCCTGATTAAACAATATGAGACATTTAATATATGATGAATTTGTATATTAACTACTGACTTAAGTGTTAATAAATATAAGGAATATTTAATATAATATATATCTTATGTTCAAGATATATATATATAACCGGAGGCCACAGATGAAAAAGAAATACTGACAAGCTCAGAATCTGAATTGGTAGAAACAAATGATTCTTCTTACTTCACGCAATCACACACAGCCTAAAATATATACAAGTTCAAACATTCCACAGACATACAATGTTTGTTCATATTGGATGTTGCAGGTAATAGGATATGCCCAATAATTCAGTATGGTAACAAAAAACAAGCAGATAAGAAGTTTAAAGGCTTTAGCATTGTTCGTGTACGTTACCACCTTGAGGACCGTGATATTTCTGTTACCGCATTGGAAGATCCGTGTTTGGAGAGGCAGCGTGTGTGAATGCGGCTTACTTCCGGGTAGCGGTGAAAAAGTAGATCCGGCCGTTGAATGATCCAAAGTCGGTAATGACAAAGTAACGATTTGAGCACAAGAGATTCAAGACGCAGCTAGAGTAAACAAAGTAAACCACCTTGCACAGGATACAAACAATAGGAGACCTGAGATAAGGAAAGCTACACCAGAGTAGCTAAGACTTCAATAATCAGGCAGTAAATGAGTGTTACAGGTAGTCCTTATATAGGGTGGAGACCAAATAGGAGGGGTTATAGTTAAAGGTATACCACATCTCCCCCCCTTCAAGGAAGCACCCCAGGGGTTTCCAAACTAGGTTTCTCAGGATAGCGGCGATGAAAATTTCGTAGAAGACGGGGAGTGCGAAGATCAGAATGAAGCTGCCAAGAGTTATCCTCCGAACCATAACCTTTCCATTTCACAAGATACTCTAACCTCTTCCTATGGATCCTAGAATCCAATACAGCTTCAACTTCATACTCCTCTCGATCATCAACGAGTATTGGAGGTGGTCGAGACAAGGAGAGAGACTGAGGTGAAGGAAGATATGGCTTTAACAGAGAGACATGAAAAGAGGGGTGAATCTTAAAATCCTGGGGAAGCTCTAATCTCACAGCATTGAGGTTGATTATTTTAGAAATCTTAAAAGGACCCAAATATTGATTTGCTAACTTTTTGCTAGGAACTGACAGTTTGAGATTCTTTGTCGAGAGTAGTACCAAATCTCCAATCTGATAAGCCGGGCTAGCAGTGTGATGGGTATCATATAACCTTTTTTGATAATCTTTAGCTTCCGAAAGATGTTTTTTCAGGATGTTAAGTCTTTCTTGTAGGGTAGTTGCGAAATCCAATGCTGAGGGAGAGTTCACTTGTTGAGAGGACAATGAAATAGTAGTAGGATGATATCCATAAGTAACGAAGAATGGGGATAGTTTAGTAGATGTAGAAGTAGTATTGTTATAACAGAATTCAGCCAAAGGTAAATAGGATGACCAGTCATCCTGCAGATGAGATATATAACAACGAAGATATTGCTCAAGGGTTTGGTTGAGTCGTTCTGTAAGGCCATTTGTCTGAGGGTGAAAAGCAGTCGAGTATCTAGAATCAATTTTGATTAACTTACATAGGGATCTCCAAAAATTAGAGGTAAACTGTGTACCACGATCAGTTATTATAACTTTGGGCAGTCCATGTAAGCGAACTATGTTGTCTAGGAAAACGTGAGCTGTAGTGAAAGCTGTAGGGAGACCTTTTAGGGGAATGTAATGAGCCAGTCTTGTTAAATGATCAATGACAACTAAAATAGTATTGTAATGGTGGGATTCAGGTAACTCGACAATAAAGTCCATTGATATGGTACTCCAGGGTTTGTCAGGAATAGGCAGAGGAGATAAAAGACCTGATGGTCTTTTGTGTGTTAACTTGTTTCTGGCACAGGTATCACAATGTTTTACATAGTTTGTAATATAGGTATTCATGAGTGGCCACCAATAATTTCTCCTGGTTAGGTCTATAGTTTTAGAAATACCTGGATGGCCTGCTAGTGTCCCGTCATGGGTTTGTTTAAGAATAGAAGATCTAATTTGTTTGGGGATATATAGTTTAGAATTATGATAGAAAAGACCAGTCTTGGAATCTTTTTGACAGTCTATTCCATGTGGTGGTTCATGTTTTAATTCTTTTAATATCTCCTCTTCTAAAGGTGTTAATAAACCTATAATTTTTTCTTTTGGAATGATTTGGTTAATTTGATTATGAGTGTCTTGTTCATGTAATCTAGAGAGGGCATCGGCTTTGGTATTTAAATGTCCTGGTCTGTAGGTTAAGAGAAAATCGAAACGATCAAAAAATATAGACCATCTTGCTTGTCTTGCAGACAAGGTCTTACTTGTTTTTAGAAATTCAAGATTTTTATGGTCAGTATAAATCTTAAAAGGTAGCTTAGAACCTTCTAATAAATGTCTCCAATGATCTAGAGCACGTTTTATAGCTAGAAGTTCTTTATCTCCTATGCTATAGTTTTTCTCAGCACTAGTTAACATTTTTGAATAGAAAGCAATAGGATGAATCTCAGTCTTGTTCTTATCTTGTTGTGATAAAACTGCACTGATACCTGAGTCGGATGCATCTACTTCAAGGATAAATTCTGAATCAAAATCTGGCATAACTAGAATGGGTGCTGTAGTAAAATTTTCTTTCAATTTATTAAAGGCAAGACTAGCGGATTCGGTCCACTTAAATCTTTGTTTTTCACTAGTGAGTGTTGTTAATGGTTTAACGATTGAAGAGAAATTTTTTATAAACTTCCTATAAAAATTCGCAAAACCAATGAATCGTTGTACAGATTTTGTGGAAGTAGGAGTAGGCCAATTTAGAATTGCTGATACCTTCTCCGGATCCATTTGAATTTTGTTGGGACTGATGATGTAACCCAAGAATTTTATTTCTGTGACATGAAAGGAACATTTTTCCAGTTTAGCATATAGTTTGTGTTCTTTTAAACGAGTTAATACCCAGCGTACATGTTTTTCATGTTCTTGAGGTGTTCTAGAATAAATTAATATGTCGTCAAGGTATATTATGACACAAACGTCTATCAGGTCACGAAAGATCTCATTTATAAAAAACTGAAAAGTTGCCGGAGCATTACTCAGACCAAAAGGCATTACATTATATTGGAAAAGGCCATATCTGGTCCTGAATGCCGTTTTCCATTCGTGACCTTCTTTAATTCTAATCAAATTATAAGCTCCCTTTAAATCTAATTTGGTGTAAATAGTTGCACCAGTTAGACGTTCCAAAAGTTCAGGTATTAAAGGTAAAGGGTATCTGTTTTTTATTGTGATGTTATTTAATGCTCTATAATCAATAATAGGTCTTATGGTACCATCCTTGTTTCTTACTAGAAACATTCCTGCAGCTGCAGGGGATGTGGAGTGTGAAATAAATCCCTTACGTAAATTTTCGTCTAAGTAGTTTCTTATATACTGGAGTTCCTCTTGAGAGAGGGGATAGATCTTACCATGAGGGATTTTGGAACCAGGTATTATATCGATAGGACAGTCAAACTCCCTATGAGGTGGAAGGTTTTCTGCCTCTTTTAAATTAAATACATCTGCCAAATCCTGATAACACGAGGGTAAACCAATATCAAGTGACGCTATGGTTTGATGTGGGTAACAAGTTTGGGAACAAAAAGCAGAATCTAATGTTACCTTATTTGAAACCCAATTTATGTGAGGGTTGTGTTTCTTCAACCAAGGATAGCCTAGGATGAGAGTATGCTGATGTATGGTTATGAGATCAAAAGATAAATATTCAGTGTGTCCCTGCAATGATATTACAAGCAGGGGAATAGTATGATGTGTAATAGGTCCTTGTTCTATTAATGAACCATCTATCAGCTTAATAGATACAGGATTTTGTTTACAAATAGTAGGTATTCGATTTTTTTTTACATAAGTGGGATCAATGTTATTTCCGGATGCTCCTGAATCAATTAATGCCTTGGTTTGGATATTTTTCTGGTCCCACTGTAAAGAAATAGACAAAGTCATGTGTGTATCATTAGCTATGCTGTAAATAAAGTCACTGGTTTTTGTCTTACCATTCTTTTGTTTTTTCAACAAAGGACAAGTAGATACTACATGTTCTTTTTGAGCACAATATAAACAGAGATTTTCCAACCTCCTTCTAATTTTTTCCTCTGGTGGCAGAGGTCCTCTAAGTACACCAATCTCCATAGGGGTAGCACTGCCATGAGCTTTGTCATGACTTGTTGTGACTTGGTAAGGTCTTCTATATGGGGTATCATTAGAGGCCTTTTCTGCCCTCCTTTCTCTCAAACGACGATCTAAAGATGTACTTAATTTAATAAGACCATCAAGGTTATCTGGGATCTCAAGACGTGAAAGTTCATCTTTGAGTGTTTCAGATAAACCTAAACGATATTGATTTTTCAAACTGATTTCATTCCACTGAGAGTCCTCTGCCCACATCTGAAACTCAGTGGTATAATCCTCCACATTTCTCTTACCTTGTTTTAAAGACCTCAATCTCATTTCAGCATTTATTTGAGAATTTGAGTCTTGATATAGACTAGTTAAAGCAGAAAAAAAATCTTGTAATGAATCCAGGATATTGTTATTGTTTTCAAAAAACCTATTAGCCCAAGTCCTGGGTTCACCTTGTAGGAAAGATATTGTGGTACAAACTTTAATCCGCTCAGTATGATAAGTCTTAGGTCTAAGAGAAAATAATAAATTACAGGCATTCTTAAATTCCCTGAACTCAGAACGTTTCCCTGAAAAAGGTTGTGGATAATTAATATGAGGTTCAGGTGGGTCATGAGGCTTTTGTGTAACAAAATCTTTAACTATAGTTTTAAGTGCAGCATTTTCAGTCTGCACTTCAGTCACAGCTCTTGCTAAATAATCAAGTTTAAGGTAAACATTATTAAACTCCTTTTTTATTTCATTAGGATCCATAATGTTTAATTAATTCAAAATTCGGTTTTTTAGGCCTGATTATTATGTGGTATTCTGAGCTTCGTATTTAAGTAAACAAGTATTTGTACATTGGTTATAAAGGTTAGCTCTAAAATTAGAGCTTGTTGCTCTTTTTTGTAGTAATCAGAAAACAATTTCTATGTAGCCTGATTAAACAATATGAGACATTTAATATATGATGAATTTGTATATTAACTACTGACTTAAGTGTTAATAAATATAAGGAATATTTAATATAATATATATCTTATGTTCAAGATATATATATATAACCGGAGGCCACAGATGAAAAAGAAATACTGACAAGCTCAGAATCTGAATTGGTAGAAACAAATGATTCTTCTTACTTCACGCAATCACACACAGCCTAAAATATATACAAGTTCAGACATTCCACAGACATACAATGTTTGTTCATATTGGATGTTGCAGGTAATAGGATATGCCCAATAATTCAGTATGGTAACAAAAAACAAGCAGATAAGAAGTTTAAAGGCTTTAGCATTGTTCGTGTACGTTACCACCTTGAGGACCGTGATATTTCTGTTACCGCATTGGAAGATCCGTGTTTGGAGAGGCAGCGTGTGTGAATGCGGCTTACTTCCGGGTAGCGGTGAAAAAGTAGATCCGGCCGTTGAATGATCCAAAGTCGGTAATGACAAAGTAACGATTTGAGCACAAGAGATTCAAGACGCAGCTAGAGTAAACAAAGTAAACCACCTTGCACAGGATACAAACAATAGGAGACCTGAGATAAGGAAAGCTACACCAGAGTAGCTAAGACTTCAATAATCAGGCAGTAAATGAGTGTTACAGGTAGTCCTTATATAGGGTGGAGACCAAATAGGAGGGGTTATAGTTAAAGGTATACCACACTATTGTACCTAGTTAAAATAAATACAAAGTTGCCTGTAAAATAAATATAAATCCTAAACTAGCTACAAATGGTTAATAACTATTGTACCTAGTTAAAATAAATACAAAGTTGCCTGTAAAATAAATATAATCCTAAACTAGCTACAAATGTAACTATTAGTTATATTGTAGCTAGCTTAGGGTTTATTTTATCGGTAAGTATTTAGTTTTAAATAGGATGAATTTATTTAATTATCTTAAATTAATTTCCTTTAATTTAAATTATATTTAATTTAGGGGGGTTAGGGTTAGACTTAGGTTTAGGGGTTAATACATTTATTATAGTAGCGGCGACGTTGGGGTCGGAAGATTAGGGGTTAATAAATGTAGGTAGGTGGCGACGACGTTGGGGGGGGCAGATTAGGGGTTAATAAAATTTAAATAGTGTTTGCGAGGCGGGAGTGCGGTGGTTTAGGGGTTAATACATTTATTAAAGTGGCGACGATGTCCGGTCGGCAGATTAGGGGTTAAAAATTGTAGGTAGGTGGCGGCGATGTTGGGGTCGGCAGATTAGGGGTTAATAAATATAATGTAGGTGTCTGTGATGTTAGGGGCAGCAGATTAGGGGTTCATAGATATAATGTAGGTGGCGGCGATGTCTGGTCGGCAGATTAGGGGTTAATTTTTTTATTTTAGTGTTTGCAATGTGGGGGGGCCTCGGTTTAGGGGTTAATAGGTAGTTTATGGGTGTTAGTGTACTTGTTAGCACTTTAGTTAAGAGCTTTATGTTCCGGCGTTAGCCCATAAAACTCTTAACTACTGACTTTTAAATGCGGTAGGAGTCTTGCCAGGAGAGGGTCTACCGCTCACTTCTTCCAAGACTCGTGACACCAGCGTTTAGGGGTTAAAATTTTTTATTTTAGTGTTTGGGATGTGGGGGGGTCTCGGTTTAGGGGTTAATAGGTAGTTTATGGGTGTTAGTGTACTTGTTATCACTTTAGTTAAGAGCTTTATGTTCCGGCGTTAGCCCATAAAACTCTTAACTACTGACTTTTAAATGCGGTAGGAGTCTTGACAGGAGAGGGTCTACCGCTCACTTCTTCCAAGACTCGTGACACCAGCGTTAGGCAAATCCCCTAGAAAAGATAGGATACGCAATTGACGTAAGGGGATTTGCGGTAGCCTCGAGTCGCGGAAGAAAAGTGAGCGGTACACCTGTATCTGTCAGACTCGTAATACCAGCGGGCGTTAAAAAGCAGCTTTTTCTAAGGCTAACGCCAAACTCGTAATCTAGGCGTTTGGGTTTCTCACTAAAATTATTTACGTACTGCTTGTGCAATTATGACGCAAATGGTTGTAAAAGCTTCTCTGGGATCCCCTTTGTTCAGAAATAGCAGTCATACATGGCATTCGCCTTTTTTGGTACTTAGAATGCCGCTAATTGCAGCAGCACACCATGCTTCTATTATTCCTAGTAATGAAGGGGTTAAACATGTAGCTTGTAAGGTGAATTTTAGCTGTAGTATAGAGATTACCCCCCACCCCCTGATCCCTCCCAAACAGCCCTCTTCCCCCCCACCCACACTTATCCCATCCTCTTAGGTACTGGCAGACAGTCTGCCAGGATGCAATTTAGCTTTTAAATTATTACATTATTATCATTATACATATATATATATTTCTACAGTGTAGTGATCCTCCTCAACCATCTCACCTCCCTGATCCCCCCAAATAATTCTATAGCCCTCCCCCTCCCACTAATTGTAGCCATCTTTGGTACTGGCAACTGTCTGAAAGTACCTAATGTATAAATATTTCTTTCATGTAATTGGCAAGAGTCCATGAGCTAGTGACATATGGGATATACATTCCTACCAGGAGGGGCAAAGTTTCCCAAACCTCAAAATGCCTATAAATACACCCCTCACAACACCCACAATTCAGTTTTACAAACTTTGCCTCCTATGGAGGTGGTGAAATAAGTTTGTGTTAAGATTTCTATGTTGATTTGCGCTTCTCAGCATTTTTGAAGCCTGATTCCTCTCAGAGTACAGTGAATGTCAGATGGATTTGAAGGGAGACACCAGCATTAGGCAAATCCCATAGAAAAGATAGGATACGCAATTGACGTAAGGTTTTCCTCATGGGGATCTATTTCATAGGTTCTCTGTTATCGGTCGTAGAGATTCATCACCTACCTCCCTTTTCAGATCGACGATATACTCTCATATTCCATTACCTCTACTGATAACCGTTTCAGTCCTGGTTTGGCTATCTGCTATATGTGGATGGGTGTCTTTCGGTAAGTATGTTTTCATTACTTAAGACACTCTCAGCTATGGTTTGGTACTTTATGTATTTATATAAAGTTCTAAATATATGTATTGTACTTATATTTGCCATAATTCGAGTTTTCAGTATATTTCCTTTTGCAGACTGTCAGTTTCATATCTGGGAAATGAATGTGATAACAATAGTAAATGAAAATAATAAAAAGAAAAGAAAACCAAATAAAGTTCTGAAATAAGGATATGTCTGAGTCCTCTGGATGAATTATTCAGCTTGTTAGCGTTCCTCAGTGAGATCCCATGCAAAAGGAAACAGAAAATTGCAACATAGTGTGAATCTGTAACGGCACTTTGAGGAAGTAGTTGTTTTGTAACAAATGACTACTCACATTTGTTGGAGCTTTCGACTAAGCTCAAGGATATGCACACTCCCACTTTATACTGATGGGAAAACAGTACACTAGGCAAAACTTGGATACAAATTTTATTTAAAATATATAAAAGCGTCACAAAAGCCTTAATAACACCACAGTGTGAGGGTACAAAAGCAGAGTTAATATAACAAATGCTTCAAATAGCCAAACTTGCAGAGAGGTGAATGGATCAGCAGAAGTATGACCGCCGAAACCAATACCTCTTAGTTACAAGGCAACAGCGCTATTACCCAAGGTGTCCTGGCTGATGTAGAGACGCAATAAAAGTCAAATAGAACAGTTCAGTTCCGACGTACGTTTTGCTGGTATGCTTTGTCAAGGAATGAAAGTGCGCATGTCCAAGAATCCTTATAAATGGGTAATTGATGAATTTTTGCCAGGTTTGTAGTTACGTCCTCCATTTTGAAAATTGGCATTGAGGTAATTTACATTTATCAAAGCTAGTATGTTTTTTCAACTTCTTTCTGTCTTATGCATTTTGATGATATATGCATTTGAGTTAAGTTAAAGAACCAAATTTGAAAAATCGTACATTATAGTGTTACAACATTATAAATATATACAAAGCTATAAAAAACGGATAACATAATTACATTGTACCTACAATTAATATTGATGCTGGTGACATATATGGATATTGATCTGTAACCCCTTGGTGTGAAGGTATTAGTTCTTATTATTTAGATACCTATTTCAGGACCAATAATAATGCTGAGTTAAACTTATACAGACATTAATTTAGCTTCTGACCATATCATTAAAGATAGTTATATAACAATGTTTACAAAAAAGGAGTTTTGTTTTAAATGTTAACATGTTGAATGTGTGGAAACATGTACTATGCTTATATGAGTTTACACTAAAAATATTATGGGATGTAGAGATTAATACTTCTATCTATGTGCTTAATTTTTATCTTAGGGGTTCCATTTATTAAAGATTGGTTCATAAGACTTCTCTTAAACAAAATAACACTAACAGTATATATATAACTAAAGTAAAAGAAATAAAATAAAACTTATATGAATTTCATAGCCTTCGTGGCTGTACTTATAAATAGCTTTCACAAAAAGTGATGGATTTCAAAGTCTTTATTGAGACCATTGGGTATGAAGCTATCCATAATATGGATCCACTTCATTTCCAATTGTCCCAATCTATTTTGTGTGTCTCCTCCCTTCCAATTCTGTTCTAATTTTCTAATGCCCAGAAACTCCAAATCCTTTACATTCCTATTGTGCTTTTTATCAAAGTGAGACGATACTGTGTGATTAGCATAACCCTTTTCTATATTATAAATGTGCTCATTCATCCTAATCTTTAAAAGTCTAGAAGTGCGCCCTATATAAATTAAATTGCATGAGCATTGTAACATGTAAATTACATTTTTGCTGTTGCAAGTAATGAATTGATCTATACTGTACTCCCTATTATTATCTCCAGAATAGAATTTTTACAGAATTTAGGAGTTTTTTTCATAAATTTGCAAGCGTTGCAGAATTGACACTTTCTAAAGCCCATTTCAGATGGTAACAACCAATTTTTTACTTTGTTATTATCTGTTTCTTTAATACATTGGGATAGTTGAAACTTAAGATTGGGAATCTTTCTAAAAATTATATTGGGTCCATCACCTAAAAATTCATTTAGCGCTAAATCTCTTGTGAGAATTCCCCAATGTTTTTGTATGATGTTCCTAAGTTCTCCACTTTGAGTGCTATGTTGAAAGATAAGTCTATTCGCTAGCTTATCATCGGTAGATTTCTTATTTTTTATTTTATATTTTAATAAATCTGACCTATCTATATTAGTTACTTCCTCTATTTTTTCATCTAAAAAGTCAATTGGATATTTTTTCTCTAAAAAAACGTTTTTTTAGAACTTGTGATTGGACCTTATATACTTCTTGTTCTTTACAGTTACGTCTCAATTGAACAAATTGACCTTTAGGGACATTCTTAAGCCAATGTTTCTGATGACAACTTTCAAGGCTTATGTAATTATTTACATCTATGCTTTTAAAATAGTTTTTCGACTTCAACTTTATATTTTCAATATAAATTTCAAGGTCTAAAAATTCTACCTTAGTTTGGCTGTAATTCCAAGTTAAAGCTACTTTGAATTCGTTTGTTTTTAAATACTCCATAAACTCAAGTAATTGATTTTCACTTCCTGACCATATAAAGAATAGGTCATCTATATAGCGATGTTAGGACACCAGATATTGCGCCCAGCTAGAGTTGTAAATATATTGATTTTCTCAATTGGCCATGTGCAAATTGGCATAGCTGGGCGCAAATCTGGTGCCCATCGCTGTACCTCCCACTTGCAAATAATATTTGTGATTAAATTAAAAATAATTAGTTTCTAGAATTATAGCTATGCTATCTAATATAAACTCAAGCTGTTTTTTGTCTAATGAGTCATCTTTTTCTAAGATGCTCTTTACTGATGCAATGCCAAGATTCTTGTCTATTATTGTATAAAGTGACGTAACATCCCTAGTCACTAACCACCAATTTTGTTCCTACTCAAGTTTTTCTAAATGATTAAGGATGCTCAAAGTGTCCTTCAGATATGACAGTCTTTACGACATAGGTCTGTAAAAATTGGTCTATGTACGCCGATAAGTTACTAGTAAGGGAATTGACCCCTGACACTATGGGTCTACCCGGGGGGTTAGATGGATCCTTATGTATTTTTGGCAGTATATAAAAGGTGGGAGTTTTTGGAAATTTATTATAGGTATATTGATATTCTTTTTTATTCATAATACCTGTTTTTTTTTTTTTTTTTTTTAGAGCTCTGCGTTAGCCGTCAAAACCAGCGATAGGGGGTCCTAACGCTGGTTTTTTTTTTTTTTTTTTATTAAACAATAAGCTTTATTTAATGAACAGACATTATGTTACAGCAATTGTCTCATTGATGTGTTACATTACAATTGTTCTTGGAGGCTTAACAAACCATCATTGTAAAGAGACATTTTAAGCCATTACAAGAGTGTTATATAGGAACAGAGCATCTGAACATTATTGACATATGGTTAATTGTTACATGAGCTTATTAAGTGCGAAATTTAAAACATATCAGAGGATAATGAAAGAAAGACATAGAAAATCTGAGTATGCTTGATCGAGGCATGGGCCCATCCCAGAGCCCATAAGATTACAGGCTCCAAGATAAACGCCTCATATTGCGTTAGGCTTCTTCAGTAAAACGTTCAACTCAGTATATAATACTAGCGCATAAAGGAGGTATCACATAAGGGGCGATTGGGGAAAAATAGGATATAAGTAAGGGGATTATGAAAGGAGGGGGTTCAGAGAGTGGGAAGATGATGGAGAGAGAGACGAGAGAAGAAGGAGAGAGAGAGGTAAAGGGTAAAAAAAACCAAAAAAAAAAACACCCCCATAAGGGGTGGGGGAGGGGATGGGGGCGGGAGTGGAGGGTGAAAAGGGACTGAATCATGTTCCACAGACCAATTACAGGGGCAAATATAAGATCGACACCTGTACTCTAACAGACACCAGAGCAGATCATAGATTCCTACCATCCCAGATTAATGACATGTACTCGTGAGTTTCTAGCTTCCCTGTCCTAAGGTAATGGTATCTCTCTAAGTCTAGTAAATTTCGGACTTCAGCTTTCCATTCCTCTGTACTCGGAATTTGGAGAGATTTCCAGTGTCTAGGTATAAGTCCCTTAGCTCCATTTAGCATTAAAAGAAACAAGTGGCGTTTGGCTTCCATAGCTAACTTTGGGAACTCGTGATAAATCAGGTATTTAGGGTTCGGTGGGAGAATGATCTGCAACAATCTGCTAATTTCTCTAAATACACTCACCCAAAAAGGTTGTATGTGTGGGCAGTGCCACCAAATGTGTAGTATAGATCCGTCCTCCCCGCAGCCCCTCCAGCACTCCCCACAGGCATTGGGGTAAAGTTTTTTCAGCCTCTGAGGGGTGAGGTACCACCGACTCAGGAATTTGAAGTGCATCTCTTGTAATTTTGCAGATGCCGATGCACGCCTAGCTCTATTAAAAATTACTTGCCAGGTTTTAGTGTCTATCTCGAGCTCTAGATCTCTCTTCCAGGCAGCTACATACGAGGGGACCACCTCCCCACCTCCTTCCATCAAAAGCTTATAAAGTATCGAGATCAAATGTTTTGGTGGGGTCTCTGATGTGCATAGCGCTTCAAAATGCGTTTTCTGCCTACTAAGGGAGTCTTTCTCGCTGATAGTGCTGACAAAGTGGCTCAATTGGGCCACTCTAAACCACGAGGAGAATAATTCGCCGTCCCAGTCCGCCAACTCCTTCTGTGTTTTAATTTTACCGTCTGTCAGCACATTTGATATGGCAGCTTCCGACAGTGGGTAGTTATCGTCATGAGAGAATGGTTTGATCTCAATACCATTATCTGGATTTTCTCGAACCGGCATAACTGGTGAGATAGCCGTAGAGATATATCCCCCACTCCTAAGTAATCTGTCCCAGGTCTGCAACACATCCCAGATCAGGGGGTACTGTACTGCCCAATTTGGGCGGTGGTTAGGGCTGATCCATGCGAGTGAACCAACGTTCCCCCTTTGGAGGATCTCTCTATCCAAGTTTATCCAAGCTTTATTCTGTGAGCAGTGGCACCACTCTACAAGTCGTTGTAGTAAGATTGCTCTAAAGTAGGTATGTAAGCGTGGGACGCCAGCCCCGCCTCTGTTTCTAGGAAGATACATGGTTAGTTTTTGTATCCTGGGCTTCAATCCCTTCCAGATGTATGTCTCTATTGCCGCTTGAATCTGTTGGATTAAGTGGCCAGCTGATGCCAGAGGGATAGCCTGCATAATATATAGGACCCTGGGCAAGACATTCATTTTGACAACATTTATGCGGCCCATCCAGGAGATGGTTTTATTTCCCCAAGCCGCAAAGTCCCGTAGGATATCATCCCTAATACTTTTATAGTTTACGTTGACCATTTCTTTGACAGTGGAGGCTAAATTGATTCCTAGGTATTTCAGGTGCTGTGGTACTATTTTCAAAGGGCATCTGTACCTCTGCTCCACAAATATCTCCGGTGGATGGAGACATTTAGGATCTCAGATTTTGAGAGGTTTAATGAAAAGTCCGACACACAGCCAAACGCCTCAATTTCCTCCAGCGATACCTGCAGTGAACGTGCATTATCAGCAAGAGTTAGTAGGACATCGTCGGCATACATTGCCAACTTGTGTTCTGTTCCTCCCGTCCGGACACCAACAATGTCACTGTTGGTTCGAATGCGGCACGCCAGGACTTCTATAACCAGAGCAAATAGCAGGGGGGACAAAGGGCACCCCTGCCTTGTACCGTTGGATATAGGGAAGGGATCTGAGAGTAAGCCATTAACACAAATTCTAGAGTTAGGGTTTGAGTACAGGGAGAATACGAGGTTCGTGAAGCGTGCCCCGAACCCCATTTTCCCTAATGTATGTCTCATAAAGGCCCAGTTCACCCGGTCAAAGGCTTTCTCCGCATCCGTTGAGACAAGTACCAATGGAGCGGAGTTGGCCTGTGCATAAGAGATCAGTTGCACAACCCTTAAGGTGTTGTCCCGGGCTTCTCGGGCTGGGATGAACCCTGTTTGGTCTGTACTGACCAACCTAGGGAGAAAAGTTTTGAGGCGATTTGCGATCACTTTGGCCAAGATCTTAACATCGCAGTTAAGCAAGGAGATGGGCCTGTAACTGCCAGGCAGGTTTTCTGGTTTACCCGGCTTCGGGATGACCGAAATGAATGCTTCCAGCATCGAGCGTGGTAGCTCAGGTGTTACAGGTAGCCTGTTGAACAGTAGAAGTAAGTGTGGGACTAGAAGTCCCGCAAATTTTTTATAATAGCGGGTCCCAAATCCGTCCGGACCAGGGCTTTTGCCCACTGGAAGGCTTTTAATAGCTTTAAGAATCTCCTCAGCAGTGAGAGGGGCATCCAATTGTTCTGCTTCTTCGTCGGACAGACTTGGTAAATCAGTTTTTGCAAGGTAATCCAGTATCCTCTGCTCAGAGGTCTGCCCATCCACAGGGGCCTCCCGTCCATGTGTTGTAGTGTGCAGATTATATAGGGATTTGTAAAAATTTCCAAAGACATTGGCAATTGATTGACCATCTTTGCACTCCCTGTTTTGGCTATCAACCATTTCGTAGACGTACGAGCGGAGTCTCTTCCTGGCAAGGGCTTGTGCCAGAAATTTACCCGCCTTATTGCTATGCTCAAAGAATTGTTGGCGAAGAATTAGTGCTTTTTTGTGTTGTTCTTCTCGCAGATGGCGTAACAGGGCTGATCTGGCAGCCGCCAGGCTCTCCTGTTTTCCGTCCCTATTAGGTTGCTCTTTATGCGCTAGTTCTGCTTGAGCTACTTTTGCTAGCAGATCATTGTAGGTGTCTCTTTTGGACCTGCGTAGAGCTGCGCTGTGTCTCAGAAGCAGGCCTCTAGTAACACATTTATGAGCTTCCCATACAACTGCGTTGTCTAAGTTTCCATCTGCGTTTAGACGAAAGTATTCTTCAATGCTGTCGTTTAGTTTTTGTACCAGATGTTTATCATCAAGTAGATATTCGTCTAAACGCCAAACAAATGGTGTTATCGGTGTATTGGGCCAGTTGATCGTGCATCTAACCGGGGCATGATCAGACCACGTAATCGGAGCAATCGAGCAGCTAGTTGTTATCGCAAGGCCCGCGGAATCGGTGAGGAGGTAGTCAATCCTCGTATATTTTTTGTGAGGATGAGAGTAGAAGGTGTAATTTTTTTCTGTTGGATGCAAGGTTCGCCAGATGTCGTGAAGGACCAGATCCCTGAGGGATCGCGTTAAGTGTTTGAGTACCTTGTGAGGAGCACTGGAGAGGCCATCAGAGGTGTCCAAAACTGGACTCAAGGAGCCATTAAAGTCCCCCCCTATGTATAGTGTTCCTTTTTGTAATTCTAGTAATTTAAGTGCTACATTTTTGAAAAATATATCTTGAGCTCTATGTGGAAAATAGAGATTGGCCAAGGTTATTGGTCTCCCATAAAGTGTGCCTGTAATAATTAGATACCTGCCATTAGGGTCTCTCATTATCTGTTCTGTTTGGAATGGGACTGAATGGTGAAATAGTATCCCAACCCCATTTTTTTTAGAAGGACCAGAGGCAAACTGTGCTACAGGGTAGTTCCTATTAAACCATTTTGGTTCTTTATGTTTTGAGAAGTGTGTTTCCTGGATGAAAACAATATCGCCTCTCAGTCTGTGTAAATCTCGGGTGATTATGGAGCGTTTCTCGGGACTATTAAATCCCTTGACATTTATGGTAAGAAGTTCAAGAGAGTGTACTTTGGTACGTGGATGCATGTTAGTAAGGAGAGAGAAAAAAAAAAAAAAAAAAAAAAAAAAGGGGGAGGGGGGGAGGGGCGGGGGGAGAGGAAATGAAGGGGGGAGTAGGAGAAGATTTGAGGACGTGTGAGCAGGTAAGATAAGAAAGAGCTTCCAAAAATTCGGGTGGAGGGTAAAGAGAGAGAGTAGGGAAAGGAGCAGATAGTCCCGATATGGCCTGTAGGACCAGAGTTAAAAGCCCCACCTGCCGCTCGGGTAGATGAAGAGGTTAAAGAGTGTAGACTGTAGAGGTACAGTCAGTAAATACAAATAGAAATATGATACAGGAGGTAGTAACCTCAGTACTCTTATGTAGAATGATAATGCAAACATTAAACTTTGTAGGTAAAGTAACCCAAATAAAGAAATATCAAACAATCAGTGTCAGAACTCTCATATGAACTAGCAATGAATAACATTGAAGGAACAGACAAATATGAACCACAAAACAACATGCCCCACAACAGTGAAGACCCATTGCCCATATCCCCAGGAGACAGCAACCATAATACACATTTTTGAACACATAGTCCCTCCCAGTGTTGTTTGTTATGTTCCTGCGGGGTGGTGTTGTGCGCTGTATCAATATAAGCTGGGGGAGTTTACATAAGTAAGCCTATGTTAGGGTGTGTTCACATAGTCTGACAATACAGTATAAACCCAAAAAGAACAATTATAAAACACCTTATATACTCATATTACAGTGTAGAGGTCATATCTAGCCCAGGGGCTAATTATCTAGATTATCACAGAGTCTATTTGTCCAAATTTTGATGCCTCTACCCGGTAGGGTGGTAAAAACTCAAACCAAAATGTTCATCTGGAGTTGTGTATGAGTAAGCTGTTTTGGGAAAAACATATCTGAGTTAATGGTAACTTATCTGTCTGGAAGATCAGTTGGGTCGATGATTATCACCCCAGGAGCCACCAGTCTCCAGGGTGGAACGTGCCAGGTAGAGCATGTCCGTGGATCTGTGTCCAGGGAGTTGACTCATCAAGCTAGAGTCAGTGGACGTTTTCATCTCGAGCTCTTTCAGGTCCAGGCCGTGCTGGTGCCACCATATTGCCCGGCGGGGTTACCTGCAGCCCAAAGGCCTGGTTTAGAGTGGGAAGATCAGCTGGTGTTCTATAGATTGCCGAGGTGCCATCTTTTGTTGCTATAATGCAGGTGGGGAATCCCCATCTGTATTGGATTTGATGGTCCTTGAGTGTGGAGGTAATATAGCGCAGGTCCCTCCGCTTCTGGAGGGTTGCTGGACACAAATCTGTGTAAATTTGAATTTCCGTGTCCTCAAACACTAGAGGGTGTTTATTTCTGGAGTGCCGTAGAATTTCTTCCTTGTCCCGGTAGGACAAGAGTTTAATAATAATGTCCCTAGGTGGGGCCCTGGCTGGAGGTTTAGGCCTAAGGGCCCGATGGGCTCTTTCAACCGGGATTTCAGTTGCGTTTGGGGGAGTTCTTGAGGTGCTTGAACAGGGCCTGCACATATCTTTCTATATCAGGGGGGGTCACTGTCTCAGGGACCCCACGGAGCCTCAAATTATTGCGCCGGCTCCTGTTTTCTAGGTCCTCAATCCTGTCAGTGAGGTTTTGAACTGTAGCTTCCTGTGACTGTATATTACTGCCCTGTTGTTGTAGGTCAGATTGGATTGTTTCTTGTGCCTCCTCCATCTGAGTGACTCTATGGTCTACAGCAGCAATGTCTTTTTTAAGCTCCCCAAATAGTAACTTTACATCAAACATTGCTTCTTTTATATCGTTCTTAGAGGAGAGGTGTCTGATGTCCTCTTTAGTAACATAATGAGATAGTGGTGGGTCTGAGTTGGATGTCTGGACTGCAGTATTCTGCTTGCTGGGTTCCACACTATCCCTGTTGGCGTTTGCAGTGGTGTCTGTTGTGATGAGATAGCTTTCCAAGTTAGAGGATTGGGATCCTTTAAGGGGTTTAGTAATGCGTCTATTAGCCATGTTAACAACTCTGAGGTCAGTGGATAAATACTGTACAGGCACCCTGCACTGATCTCAAGAAGAGGGGCTCCGGTGTTGCTGTAGTGTGCTCAGCTGTGTCAGAGTATATGAATATTATGATGAATATATATATGTATATTTTATACACTGTATATGTTAGATGAGACCTCAGGATTAATTGAACATGAGTTTGTTGAACACAGCTTCTAATACACGTCTATCAGGATTGACGATCAGTAGAGCCTTTTTGAAGCACGACCCCTGTAGTGTAAAACACACAAACATTTATTTTCTAAAGGAAATAGCTCAGTGACCCTATTCATTTGACTATATATGCAGATTTTTATAACTTCAGAACATTTGGTGAGGTGAGAAAAGAATGTGTTCAAGGACCCCTTTGGAATTTGACACGTGTGATACAACAGTTCTATCTCACTGAATCTCTATTTGAAGACGTACTGCAAAAACCCCATCTTGGGGGAAGGTGACACAAATAGAGTTGGATGCATTTTGCAAGGGGAACAATGCCAGTTTTCCATGTATGTTTGGAATGATTCATGATATATATATATTAAAATTAAGCACATTGTATTAGGTGGATGATTGCTGCAGGGGATATTTATATAGGAAATAAATTCAGAATTAGTATAGATTGATTGACCATTTTGGTAATCCCTTATTTGAAGTGCATATATATATATATATATATATATATGTTTTGAAAACATAAAAGATCTTACTTAGCCTCTGTGTGTTTAAGAACATGAATAGATGTTTATGGACCTGAAGAGAAGTGATTATTAACATTTATTTTTATTTCAGATCTACATAGACAGGATTCACTTGGAATACAGTACAATACTGAATTAAAAATAAGCTATTATTCACATATAAATGCCAGGATACCGATAAAATTGTAATGCATTTTAAGCTAATAATTAACAGTATTAAATTGCCTTAATATAATAAAATGTTAATAATATAACATATTTGGTATCAGAATAATCAGAAAATTCATTAAGATATAACTTATCCAAAACAAATATTGTGAAAAGTTGTCGCAGTAAATTATGATAAAATTAATAACCATTTCATAGAAATACTGACTTAAGTTGTTTCAAATGTTGCTGTGTCTGTTTGTGCTGCCACCTGGTGTTATGTTGCGAGAACTACAGCCAGAAGGTTCTCTCTGGCTGTTAAAAATGAAATTTCCAAGGGCCAATCCGATTTAGACTTCCCAGATAACCAATGGGAAGGTCAACTCCCGCAGGGCCACCCACAATTTACCAATGATGGGAAAACCAAATAAAAAGTGAATGCAATGGAGAGAAAGGGACAGATTTTCTGCTGAAGCTAAAACTTGTAACTGGTTCCCGCTGGGTGTGAGATACCACTTTACTTGAGCAAAGTTAATCTACCCTTCTCATTGATTGCGATATACACTTATTGGTGATCTGAGGTAAAATAATTCCTACCAAGGAATATCGGATATCGACTGCTTTTTACTTTGGTAACGTATTCAAGGTTTTGTAAGATAAGTTATATGCATAGTTAATTTGTATTTAATAGATTTAAAGAAGCAGTGTGTTTTTCTCAAGTTAGCATTTCACAGCCTATATACATATATTGTTTAAATCTGCGTCTGAGTGACCAAGTAACTCATCTATGCAAGTTCTGATATTGTCAGTTAATTTTGTATTAGGATAAATTGCAGTTAAATAGCAGAATATATATATTATCCTATTGTTTTATAAACACTGTTTAGAATTGTATTGCTTAGATGTTAAAGGTTTTTAGTCCCATTGTGTTAAATAAATAAAAGGCTGAATTGTGAAGGTATATTTTTCTGGGTTTTGTAAGAAGGATAGCATATTTAAGAGTTGGTTTTAACGCATATAAACTTTTATTTAGTTTCCTTTTATTGCAAATATAGTTCAATATGTTCATGGATATTAACTAAATAAAAGAATTCAGGTATTTATATTAATTGTATGGTCTAGTAGGTGCATGGTTGATAAGGGTTTCTATTTCTTTGTATTGTGTTTATAACCCTGCCATAAACTTATATATATTATTTGGATAGCACTGCTAAGATTTTCATAAATATACTGACATAATAATTGGAGGCACTTTTCTGAGATTTAATAATATCCATCATAATTGATATAATATATTTGTAAGTAAATAGAAATTATTATAAAAGAGAAAAAAAAATAAAAAAAATCATATTTCGATATTAATATTTTGAAGATATAATTTTTTTTTGAAAAGTTGAAATATTAATTTTCATATTTCGAGATTGACATTAATATCTTGAAATATTATTAAAGATTAATTTTGAAAAATTAATAAAAATATTAATTTTTCATATTTCAAAATTAATCAAAAATATTAATTTTTCATATTTTCAAAGTTAATCAAAAATATTAATTTTTCATATTTCGGAATATTAATTTTTCATATTTCAAAATTAATAATATTTTTTTTTGAAATATAAAATTTTTCTCTCTTTTTATTGGCAAAAATTGTATTAGCATTTTAGTTAAATAAATACTAAACCAATACAATAATGTCTGTAGCCAGAAGTGACTCATTTAATTCTATACATAGCAATGAAATTGGTCCCATAACCATACCTATTACTAAAGGTCAGGTCCTTAAGAAAGATATCTTAAGTTACCTTAAAGGGAAGTTTAATATTGCGGGTGAATTAAATGATTTTATGGATATGCTTGAAACTAGGGCTAAAAATATTACCGTTAATAATAATATGTGGAATGAAGAGAATGAATTCTTCCAGGAATTATTAATGATTAATCAATGCGAAGCTCCCAAAAAGCGAGATGAACTAATACTAAAATCCTGGCCCCTTTTAATATGCATAATTGATGAAATGTCGTTTTGTGTCACAGACAAACGATTGCAAATACAGGAGCTAGAAAATAGTATTCGTTCCTCGCGCAGACGCGAAGAGGGTTTAAAAATAGCCAAAAATAAAATGGATGAATTTGCCCAAAACCTAGCCACCTTAGATAAGCACAATATGGACTTAATCGCGCAGATACAAGATTTAAATAAACAGCTTGCGCAAAGCCAGAGAGAATTAAGCGATTTAAAAAGGTCATATCGCCATAATGAAAACCCCTATATTAGCAATGAGAATAATACAGATAATGCTAACTCCTTTAGCGAACGCGTCAGGGACGAGGTACGAAAATATATAGAACAACATAGACAAATGACCCCTAACGGGTCAGAAGTAGATTTCCCAAATAGACAATCCCCTCAGGATGTAAATCCAGAGGACAGCTGTAGCGCAGCTGATGCGGGGGAGGGAAACTCTAACAGAGAATCCCAAAATAAGTCTGATAAAGTCTATGATTCCCATAAAATAATCACCTTCGTACAACGCGCAGTACCTATATTCTCCAATAAGGGAACAACATCTGTAATTGATCATTTACAGGCTTTTGAAAATACGTTAGCTATAATGAATGTTACAAGTGAGAAATTGAAAATTGAATTTCTACCTTGGGTATTTGACAGTAAGCATCACAAATTCTTTGCCTCACTAAAGGATATGAATATTCATTCCTGGAATGGGGTAAAACGACAATGCAGAAAAGAATTCGGGCAATATCGCACTAAAACTGCAGCGAAGATAGCGGTATATGGTTTAAAGTGTCGTGCAAATCAGAGTCCAATCGAATTCCTTTCTGTATTGAAAAATGCGTACAGTATGGCTGAAGATAATCCCAAATTTGACGGCTCAGAATTTGTAAATTTATTTTTTGAAGCACTACCTACACCCATCAAAATTAACTTAGCTAGAGATTTTGATGAGGACTGCTCATTGGAATGGCTGATCAAAGAGAGTACAAAATTATACTCTATTCAGCAATCCAGTGAACAGGGGGTGAAAAAGGAGTCAAAACCCAAAATTGTAGCAGAAACTAGGGTGTCACCTAGCCCCCTCAATTTGGAATCTAAAAAGAGAACTTATGCAGAGGTGACCAGTCAAAACAGGCCATCTCCACAGAGGTTTAATTCTGCCCCTCCCCCTACGCAGGTTGAGGCGCAGGGAGACTATAACCAAAGTGGGGGACATAATCAGGTGAATAATTACTCACAAAGAGAATACTCACCAAATAATTGGTATCCGCGCAAGGGTAGATACAATAGACGGCAAAGATATTCTCAGGGTAACCAGACACCCCAGGTATATAATGCTCCCCAAAGTACTAATGCTGAACAAGCTGAACCCCAGGGGCAACCACGCCAGAATAGAAATAGTGGCCCTGATTCTGAGGGAACCCAATGGTCCAGGAATCAGTACAATGGGGCACCAAGAGATAGGCCCAGGGGTAGAGGTAACTTGTACAATCAGGTAGATATGCTGTTTACCCAATTAAATCGGTTGAGCGAACAAATCGCTAATATGAGTCAAAAATCTACGGCTCAGCAACCGAACAATACTTTTTTAGGGGTACAGCCAGTGGTCAGCAGTGGACCACAGGCACAGTCATAAATACTGCAGTATCACCTGAAGGGGAGGGGAGAGATATACAAAATGTAGTAATAAATATCAATGATACTAATCATGTTATCTCCCCACAGACCGGAAACGGACAAATTAGCTGTGACAATGAGCGACATCAGCCGGGAAAAATTAACCAAACTTTTCCTCTGCAGTGTTCTCTTAACATTATTTCCACAGATGCAGTACACAAGAACCCAGCTGACCTTGTCATAGGGGAAACAGGTAGGTATGAAATTTCCTCTACATCGAATGACACAGAGGATCCAGGTAAAACGTGTGAAATGATAGAAACTGCAGGAAGATATTATGTACTAGTTGAGCTGCAAGATTCAGTCTCCAACCCTATCAAGGGATTAATTGACACTGGGTCACAGGCAACTATCTTATCCCACAGGTACTACACACAGCTAAATGAGCTAACACCCCACAAACCCAAAATAAGAGAATTTGACGGTTCTCTAATAGGTGTTGGGGGTGACTCCCTAAAAGTCTACGGTACTGCCTGGTTAAAATTTAAATTGGGGAACAGGGTCATAAGACACCCTGTCATTATAGTGGATCTGCCAACTGATCGTTTAATTATTGGTAGTGATCTCCTGAAACGATTAAGCACCATAATTGATTGCATAAATAATGTAATTTGGTCACAAGTTAAACGGCCTATCAATTATGAAAAATCTGGTATATCTCGCGCCCGACATAGCTGTCACGTGGTAGAAGAGAAACCAGATGCTGTGGAGATTCATTTCAGGAATAACTCTGTACCTGAAATCACTATCCTACAAATAGATGATCAGACTCCTTTTAGTGGCTCTGATGGTAATACTTTTAAAATATCGCCTGGAAAGATAGCGAATATTTCCCTAGATGGCGATGTATTAACCATAGCACTCCACAAGGGGGATCATAAAATCCCTAAGGGGGGAGGCCACACTCAATACCTCACAGGGATTGAGAGAGTTAAAGAGGATCTATTTATCCCTATACAAGTACATGACCTTGGTAAAACCAAGTATGCTAAAATAAACTTAAAACAGGAAGCTAGCTATATAAGCGAAGGTTTATTAGCGCAAATAGCTGAACCTAAAGTGATTAAATATCTTTCTCCCCAAGACCACAGTGTCAACGGCCTGGATGACAGGTCTGAAAGCTATAACATCACAGCTAAGTGCTTATTATCTATCTCTATCGGTAATAAGTCAGTGAAGCACCTGTTTTTAGTTTTAAATACTCCCCATAATCAAATATACATTGGCAATGATATCTTACATAGATATGCCATACAAATAGATTTGATTAATTCTTGCTTCTGGAGCAGGTTAAAGGGGGACCCTGAAGTATTTCAGGATGAAAATGCAGCCCTGAAATCAAACCAGCAATTGCCATATGCTGTGAATATGCAGGTATCTAGCGATGTTATAATTCCTGCTGGGGCTGATAAATTTCTTTTACCCTTACAGGTAAAGAGAGGTCAGAAATTAAAAACTTCTGAAACACTGATTTGCCTCTCCCATAGAATACAAAATCTGGGTGTCACCGTGACTTACACTCCTATGGTGAATATTGGAACTATTCCAATACATATTATTGTACATAACATGAACCCACAGGATATAACCTTATCCAAGGGAACTACCATAGGATATGCACTGGAATCAAGTTATTACACTTTTGGATTCCAGAATAATGTAATTGGGCTAATACCTGAAGGATACCTAACTGAAGAACAATTAATAGAACAATCCTTTGCATCTATGCCAGAGGGTCTATTTAATATTCAGTCTATTTATCCCTTCAGCTCAGAGGAAAGCATCTGTAAAATTGAAGAAGCCTCTCTAGTGTTTGATCAGCCAATCAAACAGCAAGATTACGCCAATACCCGGAGTCATGGGAGCAATGTAAATTATAATCAAGGGGATCTCACCTCTAGACTAGAAGAAGCCTATGAAATAGGACAGCCTGAAATCTTTCCAGGATTTCAGCAAATAGTCGAAGAGCAAATATCCTTAGCTAATGGCTGTTCCAGCGATGATGAACGCCAACAGCTGCGAGAACTCCTGATGGAGTACAAGGATATTTTCGCTAAGGATTCTTATGACTGTGGTACTACAGACTTGCACATTGCAAGGATACAAACAGATCCTAATGCGCCACCTGTATTTGTCAAACAATACAGACTTCCCTTAGCCTCATATGATTCTCTTGCAGAGATCATAAGGAATTTGGAAGAAAGAGGTATTATCAGACAGGTGCACAGCTCTTATAATAATCCTATTCTAGGTGTCCTTAAGCCCAATGGACAATGGCGTTTGTGTGCTGACTTAAGACAGCTAAACAAACGAGTATACATGTCTGGCTGGCCTGTACCATACATTGACCAGTGCCTAGCACAAATGCAGGGATCCAAAATATTCACTGCCATTGATTGTGCGCAGGGATATTGGACCATAAAGGTACATGAAGAGGACCAATATAAGCTAGCATTCTCCTTCCAAAAGGTTCAGTATGCATTCCAGAGACTTCCATTTGGATACATAAATTCTGGACATGAATTTGCTGTATTCATGCATAAGGCTATGCCTGATGCACTGGAAAGGGGGACCTTATCTTATGTTGATGATGTTTTAATCAAAAGCACAGACTTTGAAAAACACATCGCAGAGCTTAAACACGTCCTCAGCCAACTTAAAAGGGCAGGTGTCAAATTATCCCTACAAAAAGCTCAATGGTACGGCACTCGTGTAAACTTCTTGGGACATGAAGTTACCTCTGAAGGATTAAATCCCCAGAAGAAAAAGGTTGAAGCTATAGTGAATTCTAAAAACCCAACTAACTTAAAGGAATTGAGATCATTCCTGGGTATGACGAATTATTCTCGCAAATTCATTGATAATTATGCGGAATTAGCTAAACCACTACTACTTCTTCTAAAGAAGGATGTGAAATGGCACTGGAGTGAGTCTCAAGAGACAGCCATCAGAGAGCTGAAGAGAAGACTCACTCAAGCACCTTGCTTAGCGTACCCTGAAGGTGGTAAACCTTTCTTCTTAGAGACGGGTTACACAGATGTAAGCATGAGTGCTGTGTTATACCAAAAGCATGATAATTTGAACAAAGCCATTGCTTATGCGAGCAAAAATCTATCCCCAGTAGAAATAAAATTTAGCGATTGCGAAAAAGCCCTCTTATCTACTGTATGGGCTCTACAAAATTTCCGCAGCTATATACAGGGCGAGAAAATTATTGTAGAAACGGCCCACCAGCCTTTGCTATATTTGCAAAGTGAGAGAATAAGAGATGGGAATCTGTCTAATAGCCGCATAACAGCGTGGACTCTTTCCTTACAAGGCTGGCCCTTAGAAATTCGCTACAAACAGAATAAAAAGAATCCAGTCGCACAAGGGCTTGCTGAGCTCCACGACTGTACTGCTAGAGATCCTGGGGAAGAATTATCAGAAGATGATTTTCTGGAGGAACAATTGCTTTCCCCATATAAAATATACAATGAGGACCATTGTCGAACATTACCTTGGGTATATGTTGATGGTTGTTCTTACCATGCCACTATTGATAATGAGCGCAGATTAGTCGCTGGCATTGGTATAACTGGGGCAAATGGATTCTCAAATATATCTGTAGGTTTCAACATTGGACCAAGATCCAGTCAAGTTGCAGAACTAACTGCTGTTTTCAAAACCATTGAAATGGCTATTGAACATGGTATTCATGAATTTGTGATCATAACTGACTCAAATTATGTGCGTGACAGTTTTGTTGAATACCTGCCAACTTGGAAAAGAAATGGCATGCAGAAAAGCAATAACAAACCAGTCAAGCATGGCAAATTGTTCTGCGAGATTGATAATCTGGTGGTATCCAACAATTTAACCATACACTGGAAAAAGACCAAGGGTCATTCCAGAGTTCTAGGTCCTGATAAGGAAGGCAATGACATTGCGGACTCATTAGCCAAACAAGGAGCCATAACTGGAGAACTCCTTAATATTGACCACTTAATGGGTGCAATTCAAGTAGAAGCCATCACCAGAAACCAGGCAAAACAACAGAGTGAGCCTAACTTGGTACAATGGAGTCAGGATTCTCCTAGTGAGGACCTGATCACTAGTCAAAAAGAAGACCCCATTGTAGGCATCTTCTATAAACACATAGAAGATCCTGAAAGCAACCCCATCTCAAAAGATGATTGTATTGGCAAAGAAGATCTGAGAATCTTAATAAAATCTAAATCACAATTCAAGTTACAGGAGGGTTTGTTAATTAGAACCTCCAAAACTGGCATCCAGCAGTGGGTAGTACCCACCAAGTTCAGAGGTCTAATGCTTCAACATGCCCATGATGCTCCCACATCTGGTCATCGTGGGGCCAAACTCACGTATGAAATATTACGTGATTACGCTTTTTGGCCACACATGTTGAAAGATGTTCAAACCTACTGTCAAGGGTGTTTAATCTGCCCACAGTTCCAACCCACTGCACCAACGCATAGAGCGCCATTGCAGAAAAGGGGGATGGTAATGCCATGGTCAGATATACAAATTGATTTTATTGGTCCGGTAACAAGGTCATCAAGAGGTAACAAATACATGTTAACCGTGACATGCCTGTTCACTAAATGGGTAGAGTGCATTAGTGCACCTAACAATAGTGCGGAAACATGTGCAGCATTGCTCATCAACCATGTATTTTCCAGATTTGGTCTGCCCCAAAGAATCGAGTCAGATCGGGGGACCCACTTCACTAGCGAAGTGATGACAAAAATGTGGAAAATACTAGGGGTTAAAAGAAAGCTCCATATTGCTTATAGAGCTGCCTCAAGTGGTGGTGTAGAGCGTTACAACCAGTCCATTGTTAAAATCCTCAAAAAGTTTGTGAGTGAAACAGGTAAAGACTGGGATGTAAAACTACCTCTTGTCTTAATGGCATTAAGAGCAACTCCAAGTAGTGCTACCAAGATGTCACCTTTTGAACTGATGACTGGTAGAAGAATGGTTCTACCTCAGCATCTGCTGTACCGTACATCAGACCAAAACTTGATAAATGCTGCCAATACACATCAATATGTGGAAAACCTAAGAAAGCATCTGCAATATGCCTTTGCATTTGCTCAAAGGAATTTAGAAAGAGCCGCAACTGCCACTAAAACCTATTATGATCTCAAAACATCCAAAAAGGAAAATGAAATAAATGATAAAGTTTATCTTTATAACTTTGGAAGAGATCAGGTTAGGGAGAAGAAATTTCTTCCCTCATGGAAAGGTCCTTTTGTCATTACTGACAAAATATCTCCAGTGGCCTATAAAATACGGATCCCCAAAAATGAAGGTTTCATAGATAAATGGGTACATATCAATCAATTGCGGGCATGTCATCCCAGATCCCAACTACAAGTCATAGAGGGAGAATGAAGTGTCATATCCCCAAATGCACTAAAGACATACTGTAATTTAAAGATGCCTAACTGATAAACATGAAAGCTCAAAATAACGAACTTTCTTCATAAGAGACTGTCTATGAGGTATACGGTTGATCCTCATCAAATACCACTGACTTTAAGCCAATTCAAATACATGTGTCCTACATCTATTTGAAGTTGGAAGGGGGATTTATGTCAGAGTATATGAATATTATGATGAATATATATATGTATATTTTATACACTGTATATGTTAGATGAGACCTCAGGATTAATTGAACATGAGTTTGTTGAACACAGCTTCTAATACACGTCTATCAGGATTGACGATCAGTAGAGCCTTTTTGAAGCACGACCCCTGTAGTGTAAAACACACAAACATTTATTTTCTAAAGGAAATAGCTCAGTGACCCTATTCATTTGACTATATATGCAGATTTTTATAACTTCAGAACATTTGGTGAGGTGAGAAAAGAATGTGTTCAAGGACTCCTTTGGAATTTGACACGTGTGATACAACAGTTCTATCTCACTGAATCTCTATTTGAAGACGTACTGCAAAACCCCCATCTTGGGGGAAGGTGACACAAATAGAGTTGGATGCATTTTGCAAGGGGAACAATGCCAGTTTTCCATGTATGTTTGGAATGATTCATGATATATATATATTAAAATTAAGCACATTGTATTAGGTGGATGATTGCTGCAGGGGATATTTATATAGGAAATAAATTCAGAATTAGTATAGATTGATTGACCATTTTGGTAATCCCTTATTTGAAGTGCATATATATATATATATATATATATGTTTTGAAAACATAAAAGATCTTACTTAGCCTCTGTGTGTTTAAGAACATGAATAGATGTTTATGGACCTGAAGAGAAGTGATTATTAACATTTATTTTTATTTCAGATCTACATAGACAGGATTCACTTGGAATACAGTACAATACTGAATTAAAAATAAGCTATTATTCACATATAAATGCCAGGATACCGATACAATTGTAATGCATTTTAAGCTAATAATTAACAGTATTAAATTGCCTTAATATAATAAAATGTTAATAATATAACATATTTGGTATCAGAATAATCAGAAAATTCATTAAGATATAACTTATCCAAAACAAATATTGTGAAAAGTTGTCGCAGTAAATTATGATAAAATTAATAACCATTTCATAGAAATACTGACTTAAGTTGTTTCAAATGTTGCTGTGTCTGTTTGTGCTGCCACCTGGTGTTATGTTGCGAGAACTACAGCCAGAAGGTTCTCTCTGGCTGTTAAAAATGAAATTTCCAAGGGCCAATCCGATTTAGACTTCCCAGATAACCAATGGGAAGGTCAACTCCCGCAGGGCCACCCACAATTTACCAATGATGGGAAAACCAAATAAAAAGTGAATGCAATGGAGAGAAAGGGACAGATTTTCTGCTGAAGCTAAAACTTGTAACTGGTTCCCGCTGGGTGTGAGATACCACTTTACTTGAGCAAAGTTAATCTACCCTTCTCATTGATTGCGATATACACTTATTGGTGATCTGAGGTAAAATAATTCCTACCAAGGAATATCGGATATCGACTGCTTTTTACTTTGGTAACGTATTCAAGGTTTTGTAAGATAAGTTATATGCATAGTTAATTTGTATTTAATAGATTTAAAGAAGCAGTGTGTTTTTCTCAAGTTAGCATTTCACAGCCTATATACATATATTGTTTAAATCTGCGTCTGAGTGACCAAGTAACTCATCTATGCAAGTTCTGATATTGTCAGTTAATTTTGTATTAGGATAAATTGCAGTTAAATAGCAGAATATATATATTATCCTATTGTTTTATAAACACTGTTTAGAATTGTATTGCTTAGATGTTAAAGGTTTTTAGTCCCATTGTTTTAAATAAATAAAAGGCTGAATTGTGAAGGTATATTTTTCTGGGTTTTGTAAGAAGGATAGCATATTTAAGAGTTGGTTTTAACGCATATAAACTTTTATTTAGTTTCCTTTTATTGCAAATATAGTTCAATATGTTCATGGATATTAACTAAATAAAAGAATTCAGGTATTTATATTAATTGTATGGTCTAGTAGGTGCATGGTTGATAAGGGTTTCTATTTCTTTGTATTGTGTTTATAACCCTGCCATAAACTTATATATATTATTTGGATAGCACTGCTAAGATAGAGGGTGTTTATTTCTGGAGTGCCGTAGAATTTCTTCCTTGTCCCGGTAGGACAAGAGTTTAATAATAATGTCCCTAGGTGGGGCCCTGGCTGGAGGTTTAGGCCTAAGGGCCCGATGGGCTCTTTCAACCGGGATTTCAGTTGCGTTTGGGGAGTTCTTGAGGTGCTTGAACAGGGCCTGCACATATCTTTCTATATCAGGGGGGTCACTGTCTCAGGGACCCCACGGAGCCTCAAATTATTGCGCCGGCTCCTGTTTTCTAGGTCCTCAATCCTGTCAGTGAGGTTTTGAACTGTAGCTTCCTGTGACTGTATATTACTGCCCTGTTGTTGTAGGTCAGATTGGATTGTTTCTTGTGCCTCCTCCATCTGAGTGACTCTATGGTCTACAGCAGCAATGTCTTTTTTAAGCTCCCCAAATAGTAACTTTACATCAAACATTGCTTCTTTTATATCGTTCTTAGAGGAGAGGTGTCTGATGTCCTCTTTAGTAACATAATGAGATAGTGGTGGGTCTGAGTTGGATGTCTGGACTGCAGTATTCTGCTTGCTGGGTTCCACACTATCCCTGTTGGCGTTTGCAGTGGTGTCTGTTGTGATGAGATAGCTTTCCAAGTTAGAGGATTGGGATCCTTTAAGGGGTTTAGTAATGCGTCTATTAGCCATGTTAACAACTCTGAGGTCAGTGGATAAATACTGTACAGGCACCCTGCACTGATCTCAAGAAGAGGGGCTCCGGTGTTGCTGTAGTGTGCTCAGCTGCTATTTTATATCTCTGCCGGTCCTTCTGTATCTGTATGTTTAATTGAGTTTATCTCCCCCTTCTCAGTGAAACACGATAGCAATTGTATATAGTGGGTACTGCGTTGAGTATAGTGCTGCTGTGCTTCTAATAATTACTTCTAACAGGCTAGAAATGAACTAGGAGGCCCTCCTCCGGCCAGGCCCAAAGGTGGTGCTCACTTTAGTATCGCTTGACTGGCTCTCAAGCTCACCCTATGCTCAGACTCCCTCCTATCTAGTATGTGGCCACTGCTGTCCGTGGACTGATCTAGCTGTGAGTATCAGCTGGATGTTTTACCTGATTGCAGTCAGCCGGTCGGATGTTAGCGGTATGAGTGTCTGCACGGGTGGCGTGATCCCGGTATGATGAGGCAGGATTTTCCACGGCACAGAGCTGTTGTACTCCTCGGTCACGAGGCACCGGTCCGGTTATAGAGCCTCTGTGTATTCAGTTGATCACTCGTTCTAGTGCGGTGTGTTCACCAAAGTCAGTTTAGGCACTTGTGAAATGGCGGCTGGTTCCGCTCTGTTTTAGGCCTCACCACGCATCTTGTTAGTAAGTGGTTTCACACTGTCCGGATAAGTCACAGGTTTAGTATTTTTATTCACGCAGTTCTCAGGAGCTGTTGCTGTAATTTCCAAAGTTCTGACACGCTGTGGGTTACTTTCTACCTTGCATAAGATTACTGAGGCTTCAGAGCTAACTTAAAATGCGGCCATCAGCTAGTGCGGCCAAGCCCCGCCTCCCATAATACCTGTTTTTAAGCCTTTTTCCAGGTGTAGTTCTAACCTTTTTTTGAAATTTATTATTGGATTGCAGTCAAGTTCAATATATACTTCAGTGTTTTTAAGTTTTCTAAGACACTTCTCGTTATATTTTGTTTTATCCATTATGACTGTCCCTCCACCCTTATCCGCAGGCTTTATGACTATCTTGTCATTCTTTTTTAAGTCTGCCAAGGCTATTTGTTCTTGTTTAGTCAGATTAGAACCATAGTTGATTTTCATGTTTTTAATATCCCTATGTACTAGTTCTAAGAATGTCTCCATAGGTGCTGATTTGCACTGTGTTGGATTGAAAGAGGATTTTTTATGTACCTCTATATGTTTGTATTTATTTATTTCTATAGAACTGTTACTGATTATGGGATTATTAGTAAAAAAACATTTTTATACATACATTTCTAATGAACTTCTGAATTCCTATAAAAGTTTCAAATTTATTCATTCTTTAACTGGGAGCAAAATTTAACCCTTTGTTTAAAACAGAGGTTTGAGCTTCTGATAGTGTAGTACTGGACAGATTAAAAATACCATTATCACTTCTATTTATTTGTTTATTATTGTGTTTATTACTTAGTAATCCGTTCTGTCCATGTTTTTGCGTCGTTTGTTGAACAGATCTGAATCCGCTCTTGTGTATTTTCTTTTTCCAGCCTCTATAAAAACCTCCTCCTCTTCTGAGTTATATCTTGCTAATGCTCCAAATCTATTATGGGTGGTGGTTTCTTTAGGATATTGTTCTTTATGGTTTTTAAAAGGATTTCTAGGTTGTTGCCAATCATTTTCTTCTCTTACCCATTGTTCAGATCTAACCTGATTGTTCCTATAGTTCATATTTTTATTATAAGTCATATCATGATGTTTCTGAGGATATCTGTGGTTTGCATAGGGAATGTCTCTACATCAGCCAGGACACCTTGGGTAATAGCGCTGTTGCCTTGTAACTAAAACCACTAGAAACCTAAATAGCTGCACTATCAGGGTCTATCAGGGTCTATATAGGAGGTGCGCCAATATAAATCGAAAATATGAGCGTATATAAAATCAATTTTCAAGCCTGTTAGTATTTGGGGCATAGATTAAGACCATACGAGATAAACTGTTAAATAATAAATTATTAATAATAATATAAAAAACTTAATAACAAAAAATTGTATATATTTAATATGCCTATCAAAGTCCCAAATCAGAAGAGTAAATATAAATATATATATATAAGTCCATATGAACCATAGACCAGATCCCACGATGTACAGCAGCTCTCTCCAAAAATGGCAGGAAGAAAATACAGTCCTAGAAGACAAAAAACGAGAGGCGCTCTTGGTGCAGCAAATTCCAAACAGGGGCAAATTATGAATACACAATATATACCATGTACTCACAAGTGAAGTTGCACAAGCAGTGCAATATTGTGCAGGCCGAAACTTCTGAGCCGTTCGGCTGACTCACAGTGGCTGAAGCAGATGGTATCCAGAATGAGGCTCCAATCCTGATACTCGTCACCTCTCAGGAACGCCAACAGAAACCGATCAGTGCTATAGAAATCCAGCACTCGGCTGAGAGTCCAACCAGGTGTTTCACTCCAACAACACCGGAGATAATAAAGGGTCCAGAGCAAGACTTATCTCTTCTATAAACCACTGGGAGTGTAATTTCTTCTACTGGCTGTGTTGATCATAATCTAGGTCTAAATGAATCCAAATATATTTTTCACTTATTACATTATAAATTAACAATAATGACCTACTATAATATGCATTCTCACCAGCAGGAGCATATTATCGCTGTACTTAAGGCAGCATGATTTAGGGGGCCGCTTATTTTGAGGGGTAGCTGTATGGCATAATGCCTTCCTATTGCATAGTAGCTGTTTGACATTATAGCCCAACTCAATAATCCCTGATTTCCTCCTGTTAATTATATGAGGCAAAACAGTATGTGCTACAATTATTTGGCAGCCAATTTTCCATTGAATAGGACATTTCATAAACTAAATACACTATTGTTTCCCACCTATATTTCTGTTTCCAATACATTAGTATTCTTCTAATATTTAAAGGGACAGAATACTTTAAAATTGGGTTTCCTCTTAGGGGCCTATTTGTCATATGTCTGTCGGACCTGATCCGACACTGCGGATCAGGTCCGACAGACATCGTTGAATGCGGAGAGCAATACGCTCTCTGTATTCAGCATTGCACCAGGAGCTCTTGTGAGCTGCTGGTGCAACGCCGCCCCCTGCAGACTCGCGTCCAATCGGCCGACAGCAGGGGGTGTCAATCAACCCGATCGTACTCGATCAGGTTGTTTTCCAGGGATTCCTGTCTGCCTCATCAGAGCAGGCAGACAGGGTTATGGAGCAGCGGTCTTTAAACCGCTGCTTCATAACTGGTGTTTCTGGCGAGTCTGAAGACTCGCCAGAAACATGGGCCTTCAAGCTCCGTTCGGAGCTTGATAGATAGGCCCCTTAATGTTTTCCCAATGACTTGCTCTCCCATCTGTAGAGTTTAGAATATATGGGAAATTCTTCCTTTGTATTTACTTTTTTATATCAAAGAGCTTTTTTGGCTCTTTGAACCCTCAACTGACTGAAATAGGCTGAGCTTGAAAGGAGAGTTTTCTTTATCTTATCACTCTAGACACACAAATACTTCCTTATCCTAACTTTTTCTGTAGACACAAAACCTAATACTTAGAGAGAACAATTACAATTTAGAACTTTAGTCACAAGGAGGCACACCAAATTCAATGCTATATCTTCACTTTATTAACACATGGCAGTAGTAGAGTGACAGCAATGTTTCGGGGATCCTGCCTCTTCCACCGGCTCAATAACAATGCACAGTAATATCTATCCTTAAATAACATTTAGTCCCTCCTCTTATTGACATCATTAATCCCAAAAGCCATATTTATCCCTAATGAAGTAAATCAGAGGAAGTTGTAGGTAAATAACCCAATTCAGAAACATCAATTCAAAATCAAAAAGAAGAATTTTTTTACAATCATATATTCAAAATAACAATATAATCTATGCAAACAAATATATAGTAAAAGAAAATAATTAAAGAAAACTAGACAAATGATATTCTCTATTAAGGCCATGGGAATACAAAGTACTTAACTTATAAATCCACATGGCCACTTTTTTAATAAAAATGTCTCCCTGTCACAACCTAAAGGGACTCTTGGAACATTATCCAACACCATAAGCCTCAACTGGTTAACTTGATGACCCCTCTCATGAAAATGAGAAGGGACTGGCAGATGTGCCAATTTAGGGTTAAAAATAGTCGACTTGTGTTGTCCTATGCATACCTTCACCTGTTGGGTAGTCTTCCCCACATATAATAGTCCACATGGGCACTTTAGCACATAGACAAAACAAGTAGACAAACAGGTAAATAAATAAATAAAAAAAATGGGAATTTCTTACCCGAATATGAGTGACAAATAGTGTAATCTCTGATAATACTATTGCAATGTGAACAGTTAAGGCAAGTGAATGTGCCATTATGTTTAGGCTTACAAACTGTGTATCCTGTCTAACTGATTGCTTAGCCTTAACCATCTGCGTATGGTGTTGCCTTTACCTTTGCCAAATGGAGGATTCTGGAATTCCTCTATAGTAGGCATGGAATCTCATCGCATAAACCAATTTTTACAAAGAATCTTATGCAGGCCAATGCTCATAACATTATATCTGGACACAAACGCAAGTCTACAGTTATTATCATGTTTTTTTTTTATCAATATTAAGATCAATAGTGGCCAACTCCTTATGAGCATAACCTCTCTCAATAAATCTTTCAATCATCTCTTTTAACCTTAACCTTGGCAATGAGGAATCAGACACTATCCTCTTAACCCTCAACAGTTGTGATTTATGTACACTTCAAAACACCCTAGGAGGATAACTCTTTTGCAAAAGGATAGTATTCCTCTTGAATAAATCTGTATTAAATCTATTACCAGATCATATAAGCACCATATCCAAAAAAGTCAATTTTTGCATCATTATATTTAATATTAAATTTCCACGCAGGAACCTGACTCTGTATTCTGAAATGGAGGGCCTCGATGGACTCCACATCCCCCTTCACACTATAAACAAATAATCAATATATTGAAAGCATTCAAAACATTTATTGACTTCAGGGTCATTAATTGTAAACAACCCGCTTTAGTACTTACCCCCCCAACACACACTTTGATTTTAATTTTTCTACTGGCTCTTATTTACATACCTTTACTGTAACCATTACTCCAGTATCAAACTATTCAGTATAGGTAGAAGTTTCAACAGGTTAAAACATTGCTATTTCAAGTGATAAAATAAAGGTAAATTTACCTATTTGTAAACAATTAAATACAGTGCAGTAGGTATAATGGGTCATTGGGGGCTCATTCAAAGGGATAACACTTTGTTGTAAACTTTCCCTTTAAGAACTGTGGAAAAGGGGGTTAAACAGTCTTAGTGGGATCTGTTTTTAAAACTCAGTTGTTTAATAATAAAATACAAATATATTGATATGTTTTAGTCTCTTATTTTTAATTGGACAACATGGAAAATTGGATTTTTATACTCTTGAATCACACGCAATTTATTCAGTCACTTTTTTATTATTAATGTAATATTTGTGTATCCAGCCTGTACAGGTGTGTTTGTAAAATCATCTGGCACTTCGATTCTGATTGCAACATCACAATAATGGGGTGTAATGATTTATCCCTGTGGAACATCTGACCATTCTCTTACTACTAGTAAATGCTTTAGAGTTTACAAAGACTTTTGGCTTTGGAGACTCCAGCTGCAAAAATCTGATGATCCATAAAGGTCAAACATAATACATTTACTGGTATTGACTTGGTAAGTCGTAGGAAGAGAATAATGGTGTATGTGACACTTGAAAATAACTGAGAGTGACATCATAACATTCCTGGGCAGTGGCTGATTTAACTAGGTGCAAATTCTCATTATATGGAAGTTGTGGCTTATGGCTTTAACGAGACATGAAATTCAAAATTAAAGTTTCATGATCCAGACAGACCAAATAATTAGAAACAATATTTTCACTTTACTTCTAATCTCAAATGTATTTTTTTATCTTTGTATGACTTATTAAATTGTAGCTTCATTTCATAAGAGCATACAAGGGTAGGCTTAGGGTTGTGCACGTTAATTGAGCAATATATGTAATATATATTTTAAAACATTGTTGCAAACACTGCTGCCATATTGTACAGTTTAGTACTGGCTATTGTAGGTTATATCTGTACAAGGCTTCTGACTGGCTCAACTGTGTTTTGCTCCTGAAATAATTTTGCGGGCTTTATACACAAAACCAAAAACATTTTTGTAATTATAAAATTCTATGACAAAATATATTTGCATTAGTCAATTTAAAGGTACAGTCTATTCAAGAATTTTTATTGTTTAAAAATTAGATAATCCCTTTATTACTCATTCCCCAGTTTTGCATAACCAACACGGTTATATTAATATACTTTTTACCTCTGTGATTACCTTGTATCTAAGCCTCTGCAGGCTGCCCCCTTTATTTCAGTGCTTTTGACAGACTTGTATTTTAGCCAATCAGTGCCCTCTCATAAGTAACTCCACGGGAGTGAGAACTATCAGCTAGATTACGAGTTTTGCGTTATGAGTGAAAAAGCATCATTATGCTTCATAACGCTGCTTTTTCCCTAACGCCGCTATTACAAGTCTTGTCAGAATAGGTGTACCGCACACCTTTTTGGCTGTCACTCAACGTCAGTACCGCACTTTTAAAAAAGTAATTTTTTAATGGGACTCCCATAGCGCCAGTATTACGAGTTTTGCTGTGAGGCCAAAATGTGAGAAGTACACCCTATACTGACAAGATCTGTACAACCATCTAAAGTCAGTAGTTATGAGTTTCACGCTACAAAGCTGTAGTATTAAACTCATAACTAAACTGTTAAAAAGTACACTAACACCCATAAACTACCTATTAACCCCTAAACCGAGGCCCTCTCGCATCGCAAACACTATAATGCATTTATTAACCCCTAATCTGCCGCTCCGGACATCGCCGCCACTTAAAAAAAATGTATTAACCCCTATTCCGCCACTCCCCAACATTGTCACCACTATAATAAACCTATTAACCCCTAAACTGCAACCCTCCCACATCGCAAACACTATTTAAAGATTATTAACCCCTAATTTGCCGTCCGCCCACACCGCCGCAGTAATAAACCTATTAACCACCATACCGCAAGCCCACAAAACCAAATATACTAAAAAAATCCTATTAAACCCCTAAACGTCTGGCCTCCCACATCACTACATAAATATATTAACCCCTAAACCTAACCCTAACGTAACCCTAAGAGGCCTATTTATCAAAGGTCTGCAGATCAGGTCCAACAGACCTCGCTGAATGCGGAGAGCAGTACGCTCTCCGTATTCAGCATTGCACCAGCAGCTCTTGTAAACTGCGGGTGCAACACCGCCCCCTGCAGATTCACGGCCAATCAGCTGCCAGCAGAGGGGTGTCAATCAGCCCGCTCTTACTTGCGTTTCTGGCGAGTCTGAAGACTCCCCAGAAACACGGGCCCTCAAGCTCCATTCGGAGCTTGATAAATGGGCCTCCATGCCTAAGTCTAACCCTAACACCCCCTAACTTAAATATAATTAAAATAAATCTAAATTAAACTTACAATTATTACCTAAATAACCTATTTAAAACTAAATACATACTTACCTATAAAATAAAAACTAAGCTAGCTACAAAATAACTAATAGTTACATTATAGCTAGCTTAGGTTTTATTTTTATTTCACTGGTAAGTTTGTATTTATTTTAACTAGGTAGACTAATTAGTAAAAAGTTATTAACTATTTACTAACTACCTAACTAAAATAAATAAAATTTACCTGTAAAATAAAACCTAACCCGCCTTACACTGAAACCTAACATTACAATAAAATAAAATATATTAACGCCTAGATTTAGAGTTCTGTGTTAGCCGTCAAAACCAGCGTTAGGGGGTCCTAAAGCTGTTTTTTACCGCCCTCTGGTATTCACCGCCTGCTGGTATTTAGAGTCAGTCATGAAAGGGTCTAACGCTCACTTTCCAGCCGCGACTTATCCATACAGCAGATCCCCCTACGCCAATTGCGTATCCTATCTTTTCAATGGGATCTTTCTAACGCTGGTATTTAGAGTCTTGGCTGAAGTGAGCGTTAGAAATCTAATGACAAGACTCCAGCTGCAGATAAAAGCCAGGAGTTAAGAGCTTTCTGGGCTAACGCTGGTTCAAAAAGCTCTTAACTACTGTGCTCTAAAGTACACTAACACCCATAAACTACCTATCTACCCCTAAACCGAGGCCCCCCCCCCACATCGCCGCCACTCTATTAAATTTTTTGAACCCCTAATCTGCCGACTGCACACCGCCGCCACCTACATTATCCCTATGTACCCCTAATCTGCTGCCCCTAACACCGCCGACACCTACATAATATTAATTAACCCCTAATCTGCCCCCCCCAATGTCGCCGCTACCTACCTACAATTATTAACCCCTAATCTGCCAACCGGACCTCGCCGCTACTCTAATAAATGTATTAACCCCTAAAGCTAAGTCTAACCCTAACCCTAACACCCCCCTAAGTTAAATATAATTTTTATCTAACGAAATAAAATAAATCTTATTAAATAAATTAATTCTATTTAAAGCTAAATATTTACCTGTAAAATAAACCCTGATATAGCTACAATATAAATAATAATTATATTGTAGCTATTTTAGGATTAATATTTATTTTACAGGCAACTTTGTATTTATTTTAACTAGGTACAATAGCTATTAATTAGTTAATAACTATTTAATAGCTACCTAGTTAAAATAATTACAAAATTACTTGTAAAATAAATCCTAACCTAAGTTACAATTAAACCTAACACTACACTATCAATAAATAAAATAAACTACCTACAATTACCTACAATTATATCAACTAAACTAAATTACAAAAAAAACCCCCACTAAATTACAAAAACAAACACTAAATTACAAAAAATAAAAAAGATTACAAGAATTTTAAACTAATTACACCTACTCTAAGCCCCCTAAAAAAATAACAAAGCCCCCCAAAATAAAAAAATGCCCTAC